>NW_026606976.1:0-37500 GCF_029890125.1 Rhinichthys klamathensis goyatoka | reverse complement strand
GACATCATCACAGCAGATCGCACTAAATTAGCCCCACCCCACACAACTCTAGTGTATAATAATAATGGAGTTATTTTGACATTTAACCGCATTTAATACTTGCAGCCACTTTAATAAGCTGACTGTTATACAGGTGACACTCCAAAAATGTGAATATCGTGCAAAAGTTCATTTATTTCAGTAATTCAACTTAAAAGGTGAAACTAATACATTATATAGACTCATTACAGGCAAAGTGAGATATTTCAAGCCTTTATTTGTTATAATGTAGATGATTATGGCTTACAGCTTATGAAAACCCCAAATTCAAAATTAGAATATTGTGAAAAGGTTTTCATAATCCATAATCATCAAAATTACAACAAATAAAGGCTTGAAATATCTCACTTTGCATGTAATGAGTCTTATTAGTTTCACCTTTTAAGTTGAATTACTGAAATAAATGAACTTTTGCACGATATTCACATTTTTTGAGTTTCACCTGTAGTTTATTGAATTGTTATCGTTTTTGTTTGTGCGGTTTTTTATATTTTCTCCAACAGCCCAAGCATACATGATTCAGGCATAGACAGTATAAGAAGTGGACAGAGCGATCTCATTGGAACTCAGTTGAGACAGTTGAAGTCCATTTTTAGCGATTTCTGAGCACTTCCGTTCCTGACGCGCAGACTCAAACCGACTCAAACTAAGCTTGATGACGTGAGCAACCTGTCTGACAGACGTTAATCTTCTAGTAGCTGTGCGTGAAAACTGCCAACGTTAATCTTGCAGAGACGGGGAACTTGAGCAAAGAGTTCTTTATCGTGAGTGAGCAGGAGTAAGTATTTCGTTGCTTTTATGGACTCATTATCTATGGGCTTCTCCCTTGACGGGACGTCCCCCCGATTGCCTGCGAGCTTCTCCTCCTGTCTGTACGGTAATTTCTGTACAGCGCGACAGAGAGTCGAGTGCAATCGTTAGCCTATTTTTACTAAATCTGTTTCTACGGGGCCATAGTGTAACACAGAAGGTAATGGAGCCCTTTATACATTGTCGTGTTTGTTTAGAAATAAATAATGGACAAATGGAGTCTTTAAACGCCTCAGATGTAAAGTTATTCGCTGTCAAAGTGACGCCAAAATGAATGGGAGTCAATGGAAATGCTAACGCAAGTGAAGTTCTGCTACAACATGGCGGCACCCGGCCGGCTTCAACTTCCGGTCGATGGATTACCCCCTTGGGATTCAGGCCTATAGATTGTACGTTAAACTAAAAAATGAACGAATCGAATGAATGAATGACTTACTCGTTTAGACGTTTACCGCCACCTACTGGCAGTTTTAGTGTATTCGAGTATCACTTCATAAAAAATGAAAAATAAATCATATTTTGGGAATAGTTTGCCCAAAAATGTCAATTCTGTTGATTTACATTTACTCACCCTCGTGTCGTTTCAACCCTGTATGACTTTCTTTCTTTGGCGGAACATAAAAGATTACGATTTTGAAGAATGCTGGTAACCAAACAAAATAAATAAAATGAAATAAAAACTAAGCAAATTAAGCAATTTGAGAAAAGTATTAAAGTAAAAATAAATGTGCAAACGTATAATAATCTTTAAAACCTCCATATGCTGTGAACACGAACACACACACACACAAACACACACAACCCGACCCCTAAACCTACCCATCACACACACACACACACTAATCCGACCCCTAAACCTACCCATCGCACGCACACACACATACACACACACACACACACACACTAACCTTACCCGACCCCTAAACCTACCAATCACACACACAGACAAACACACATTTTTGGAGATTTTGGTCACTTCTGGGTACAAATTTGTCCTGAAAATATAGTTAAGATGATACACACACGCACACACACACACACTAACACAACCCCTAAACTTACCCATCTCAGACACACACTAACCTGACCCCTAAACCTACTTATCACACTCACACACACACACACACACACTTCCCTGCACTCCCACTCTTGTTACATAAATCTGCTCCTGTGGCAATGCAAACAATAGAACGAGGTCAGAGGTCGTGGGCGGTCTGTTATGATGATGTTTCCCATCAGAGATAGCGTCTGTACAGGCCTCTGATGTCTCACACACACACACACACACACACGCAGCGAGACCTTCTGCTCGTGTTCAGCAGAGATGTCCGGAGCAGAGCGGGAATGTGTTAACGTCAGGAATCCCGCAGATTCAGGGACTCACACACATGACGGATCCAGGTCGAACACACTGAGCCTGAAGAGCTTCAGCGAGGGTTACACACACTCTCGTCACATCTACCTGCTCTGACTGGGCAAGATTCGTGTTTTCCTGAAGGAAAAAAGTGGTTTCATAATCTTTCATCAAAATATAATTACTTGCTCCACCTCTGAAATAACTTCCACTGACAACCATGAGCATGTGGGAGGAGAAAATAACATTATTATAGCAAACAATGCATGAAAAGACCATCATCCAGGCCAACTAGAAAACTGTTATTTCGATTATTACCATTTTTAATGCATTTTTAATCAAATAAATCTTGCTGAGCAGAAAAAACGTCTCTCAAAAAACAAAAAAACTAATATTTTAAACTGTAGTGTAAATTCTCATATTATAATTAGTGCTGGGCAACGATAAATCGCATCCAAAATAAAAGTTTGTGTTTACATAATATATGTGTGTGTGCTGTGTATAATTATTTTTTATATATAAATACATACATGTATATATTTAAGGAATATTTGCATGTATATACTGTATATAGATTTATACATAATTTATATTATATATAAATAATTTTCTCTTAAATATATACATGCATATATAAATAATTTTACACAGAACACACACATATATTATGTAAACACAAACTTTTATTTTGGATGTGATTAATCGTTGCCCAGCACTAATTATAACGCTAATAATGTGACCTTTTATGGCAATAAATTAATTTACATGCACTCAATAATCACACATGTAATATCCCTACAATTACTTTCATGAAACAAAAAGCAACACTATTTCCCGCTGCATAGAATTATTATATAGAATTATGCTAATTAATGCATTTTTCATTATTTCATTAAAGCTAAATATTTAGCTTTAGGTTCGATTTTTAAAAGTTAAATATCATTTTTATACAGGAAAATGAAATCTGGGAAGAATCTGGGAATTATATGATGGATTTTCTCTTAATAAAATTATACTGAATTCATTTCTTGGCTAAAATGTTCTGTAATTCAGGTCAACATGCCTTCAATAGAACAGAAATAGAAACAGAAAGAAAAAAAAAGACGTGCATCCAAACAACGTTCAAGGAAAGCTCTCGAATTACAATTAAAGATCGTGAACAAAAACGCACAATTATGATTTACAAACATCCCACAAGAAAAAGCGGTGTGTTTTACGAGCACATCAAACGGCGCTTTGAGAAGAAGCGCATCATCTTCCCAGCAGAACAACTCTACACGTGTGTGTGTGTGTGTGTGTGCGTGCGTGTGTCGTTAACCACCACGAAGGCCCTTAACGAGCGCCAGATTCTCAAGAGTTTTAACACGAGCGATGACAAAACACGCTGTTCGCTGTCAGTTCTCGTTATGGACCTTCTCCGTGTGTGTGTGTGTGTGTGTGTGTGTGTGATGAAGACACAGAACTAAACTCTCAGATCTCTCCACATTACATTACCGCAGTAAAACACACACACACACACACGTTCACACCGAACGCTCAGTCTGACAGTCTCTCACTTTCTCACACCTTCATCTCTCGTTGTTTATTCCCTCTCTCTCTTATTCTGCCTCGGGAAGAGAGATATCTTAATTAAGCCACATTTTTAAAGTTCATCTGAGGCAAAAGAGCATTTCAGGAAAGAAGAGACGTCAAGGCAAACGTCTGCTGATACTTTAAAGTCTTTCCCCTGTGGTGTAAATCCAGCTTTTAATGTTGTTTATGTGTCTATGTGGTGTTTTTAATATGCTTTAAGACACACACACACCATGTGTAAGTTCATAAGTCGACAGCATTGCTGAGTATTTCCTCCTTAAAACTGCAGTGAACCAAAGACAGTCTCAAAAACACGGTTTGAAATCGCTGGTGTTTCTGACGTCACAAACGACCTTGTAACCAATCAGATCAACGTGTGATCGCCAACCAGTGGATCTCTGAGCTGAGTGAGTGAGTGGAGGCGGGGCTGATTTGCATATTCATAGAACCGCGCATACTAAATATAGTTACATTCAAGCTATTTTAAGGCATTAAGTCTTTTTTTTTCAAGGAAAAAACATTCAAAGTCCCACTCCGATCATATTTTGAGCTATTTTTAAACATTCCCAGTGGTCTTTAAATTATGATTATGCCATTTTTAGCCAAAATCACAAAACCTGTGCCGTTTTCTGGGACTTCGCTTCAGCAGAGCGGCAGTTGCTCATTAGCAATTCGCCTCTGTGTTGTGGGCGGAGCCGTTGGCACGGAGACGACCCTCCCCCTGCCCGTTGCTGAGAGCTCTGTCTCTCCCGCTAGCTTACACCCCCAATACCGGTGGGGCAGCAGTATTATATACACGTTAATTATTATTATCCGAAGTTAATCAAAGTTATCACCGATCACCGATCATTATTTCACTCCAAGACGTCGCGTGTGGAGACGCCAGTGGAGTTACTACGTCACAACTCCAGTCTATTTTAGCCGGCATTTTAGCGTTTGCTACTGATTCACAGCTATTTGAATGTAGAAATACTCAGAAATACAACTTTGAGCTGATTTTTCTCAAGATATGTCCTCTAACATCAGAAAAATGCCACAAGAACATGTTAACACCTAGAAAAACATTATTTTCATCGGAGTGGGTCTTTAAATATGTCATTTCGGTGATCAAAGATGAGTTTTAAGGGATAATTATTGACTACAGGTGGAGTTTAAGTGATCAGACAGGAAGAAACAAAGATTATTGGAGCAAGTTTTACATGCAAATACTATTTCAGGATTTCCAGTTTAATTCAGATGTAAAATTGTTCCTTCACCATTTTTTTTCAGTGTAGTTACAACCATAGATATCCATAATAAAGGCTTCCCTTTGTATACACTGCACGACAAAGCTGAAAATCTTCCCGACCCGAAACATTCCTGTCATATTTTATTACCATTTTCTAAACTATAGCGAATAAACTGTGATAATGTGAGAAAAGGTGTCTGAATAAATTTTGGTTTGGTTTGGTTTGACTATATATATATATATATATATATATATATATATTGGGGTGTAACGGTACACAGAAGTCAAGGTTCACGGTTCGATATGAGTGCGGTACATTTACGTGTGATTTTGTCTCATTACAACAGCGTAAACTTAAAATACTCTGTCATTTATGGTCATGCAGAGTAAGACGTCATTCGAAACTGATTTTGGCTTCCAACGATTATTGAAACATGATGCCGCTTTCCGTTCCTATCCTTTAAAGCGGTGCGCTGTCACCCGTGCGTAACATCCGTATCATGTAATGTCACGTGTTAAAGCGCAGTAAGCTGTGAACGACACCATAGATATCCATAATAAAGGCTAGATGTCTTACGGCAGAGTCTCAATCGTCATCACCGGCGGCCATCTTGTCACAGGCAAGCTTTCTGGCGGGCTCTGATGTAAGATGAGTGATCAGCACGAACACAAATACTCTTATCTCATCGAAATCTTGACGGATTTACAAACGGTTTGGTTTCTTACAAACGTTATTAACGTGGCTATAATTCTGGATGATTATTTATTTATACACTTATTATTCATAATAAGTATGCAGTGTCATAACTACATACATAACCAAACCGTTTGAAAATCGGTTGACAATTGAGCAAGTTATGGTTATTTAAAAAGTACATGCAGCATTAAAACACAATGTTACGAGTGAGCGAGCTGCCTGTGGCAAGATGGCCGCCAGTGCGGACGTCCACCTCCATTGGCCAGCAGCGCGGACGAGACATCTAGCCTTTATTATGGATATCTATGGTTATTCTAGTTTATGTCCAGTGCAGGTGTCTGTTTTAATTCTGTTTCCCAGTATGAGCTCAAATGGAAACAAATTGGCAGATTTATAAACATATTGCATATTTATGCTAACAGCTAGCACCACATATTTGCTGATTTGGCCCGTGTGGAGAAAAAGCCATGAGGCAGTCGTAAAGCAGGATGGCGTTAGTCCCAGTGAATATTGTAAAATATTTCTCGGTCCATCTGCTATCGTTCCTCCATCCACCACAATAAACACATCTGATGATATAAAACAGAGACCAACTACTAACTTTCATTCACATGACACCACTAGATCCACTAGGAAGACACTTAATAAAACACAGTTTAAAAATTGTTGTGTGTAATATTTTGGTCACACTTTATTTCATATGTTACATGTGCTTGCATGTAATTATGCATAATTTACTGTTATTACTATAGTAACTAACCCTAATCATACCCTAACTCTATAGTAAATACACGTTGTTAATTAATATCACCCAGTACTTAAATATATAGTTACACTGTAACACACGGACACCTTAAAATAAAAAGTGTAACCAATATTTGTATTAAAAGCACACTGTAGGCCATGCTATGTTGAGTACAAAAAATATACATAACACTACCATTCAAACGATGATTTAATGTTTTTGAAATAAGGCGACATTTATTTGATCAAAAGTAAAAATGTAAAATATTATTGCAATTTAAAATAGCGGTTTTCTATGTGATTATTTGTTAAAGTGTAATTTATTCCTGTGATCAAAGCTGAGTTTTACTCCAGTCTTCAGTGTCACATGATCCTTCAGAAATCACTCTAATATGATGATTTGATGATCAAGAAACATTTATGATTATTGTCAGTGTTGAAAACAGTTGTGCTGCTTCATATTTTTGGAGAAACCGTTTATTTTTCAGGATTCTTTGATGAATAACATTATATGAATATATATATTCATATAATGATGAATATAATTAAAGGTCAAAAGAACTGCATTTATTTGAAAAATAATCTTTTGTAACATTATAAATGTCTTTATCACTTTTGATCAATTTAATGCGTCCTTGCTGAATAAAACTATTCATTTCTTTCCTAAAAATCTTACTGATCCCAAACTTTTGAATATTATTACACATGACTGTTCATATAACCATGTGACCAAAAAAAAAAAAAAAACCCTTGAAAGAACTTAATATTCAACAATATTATTGATCTGCCTGCATTGACACCATTATATGAGAACTGAACTGAGCTGGACGATTACATCACGGTTTTCTCCAGAGAGGCTGTGTAGATAAACTAACTAAATGAATAACTTTATTACAACAAAAATGAACTTACTTAAAGGGATAGTTCACTTTGAAATAAATTTTTGGTATGTTTTAGCTTACCTCAAGGGCATCCAAGATGTAGGTGTCTTTGTTTCCGCAGAAGTTTCAATTTTGATATTTTTAGGTCAAACCGTTCTTGTCTGTCAGTCATATAATGCAGGTTTATGGTCACCCCCTCAGAGCATGCACAGAGAAGTCCAAATTAAACATGATTTAATGACTCGTAAATGTAAGTACACATTGATGGCCTAAGACACGAAACGAGCGGTTTGTGTGAGAAAATGAACAGTATTTATATCGTTTTTACCTCTTGTGAACACAGCCACGTCCAAGTGATCTGAGGGCGCGGGCGCGTAAGTCTGCGCAAGCGCTGGAAAGCGCCAGAAGTGATCTCTCGCGCGGTTGCGAAAAAAATTCAACGTTGTCTGTTGATATATCGAAATCGTCTTCCATTACGATTTCCTGTATATCTAAATATGTTTAGATCTTCACAGTGAAAGGTAACACTTCCGAAATCTCTGTGTAAACAATGAGTGACGTACACACGCGAGAGATCACTTCAGGCGCTTGCGCAGACCGAAGCGCCGGCGCCCTCAGATCACTTGGACGTGGCTGTGTTCACAAGAGGTAAAAAACGATAAAAATATTGTTCGTTTTCTCACACAAACCGCTCGTTTCGTGTCTTAGGCCATCAATGTGTACTTACATTTACGAGTCATTAAATCATGTTTAATTTGGACTTCTCTGTGCATACTCTTTGAGGTGGTGACCATAGACCTGCATTATGTGACTGACAGACAAGAACGGCTTGACCTAAAAATATCAAAATTGAAAATACTGCGGACACAAAGACACCTACATCTTGGATGCCCTTGAGGTAAGCTAAAACATACCAAAAATTAATTTCAAAGTGAACTATCCCTTTAAAGGGATACTTCAGGATTTAGCATTAAGCTTTGTATTAGTAGAAAACCTGTAGTATTTTCAAATTACCGTGCTTTCCACCCTCATATCCCCGTGAGATTTTTTGTCTGGAAAAAATCCCCCGATGACGCAAAAATCGTCATATTGCGTCATCGGAGGATTTTTTGGCCAGAGGCTAAAGACTACAGTCAGTAGTAGAGGCTGTCCCGCATGTCCTCAACCCGCCCATAGAGGGTGGGATCTCACGGATCTCACTCACAGAATGGACACATAGTGTCAGCCATCTTTTTTTGGACGCTAAGCTAGCAGGCTCTTGTTCTGTGGAGAAAGCTGAGTAGTAGGGGTTACCATCCTCTTTTTCCCGGACATGTCCAGCCGTCGATGTCCGGGATTCAGCTTTTGCTTTCTGCAGTCGCCATTCATTGTTTACATGCACACCTTTTGTTTCAATCTAACTGAATTCATTCCGATTGGTGAATCTGAATGTAGTGTTTACATGAACGCTAAACAAGTGATCGGTTGATGTGCGTTTTAACATTGCTAAGAAAATCCCCGCTCCTCCGTGAGAGATACGAGACCGGTGCGTCTCACAGGTGTCGCTCATCAGTAATCACGCCACCGGCCTCGCGCCGGTCTCCCGCGGCCCTCAGTCGTCCTGCTCGCCACAATAAACATGATGAATGACGACTGTAGAACGCAAAAGCCGAATCCCGGACATTTTGGGCGATCTCGAAATCCCGGGCAGACTCATCACGGAGACTCACTAGTAGCCTAGACTTGTTGTTTAACTACTGCGCTCTGTTACCGGTAGGCGTGGCCTCCTAGGGCAGCGAAGCAAGTGCATTCTGGGAGTTGTTGTCTTTCATCCACATTAGTCAAAAATACATTTTCTGGCTTTTCTCAGTATAGAAAAGCATTTCTACTACATAAATGACCCATTTTAAATACACATTCATCTTTCCAGAGGTGAAGTATCCCTTTAAGCTGGACTATTGTCTTCTGGATCTACCAAAACAAACTTTGTTGCATCATTTTCCTGTTATCTCTGTAAAGCTGCTTTGAAACAATCTGTTTTGTAAAAAGCGCTTTATAAATAAAGTTGACTTAACTTGTTCCACACAGGAGCTTGATCTGTCGTAATGGAAAGTCCCACTCACCAACAGTGAATAGCAGATTTTGAATCCTGGTCTTGCTACGAAGTAATCGTCTGATTTGAAGGTGATTTTGATGAGGTTTGTTTTGGATGTGATCCGTGATGGAAATCTTTTCCCGCACCAGCGGCCCCAGATGATGGTGCTGGTTTCTGAAATATCCTCCACTTCCACATAATCATACCTGAAAACACACACATTATGATTTTTCAGATATTACTTTTCATGTAGTGTGTGTAATATACTGTAGCTGAGGACTAAAAGAGTTTGTTTTTTCTGCGCTGGTAAATGATACGGTATCATTTGATACGGTAAAACCGTCATCATCGTTACTGTTCGCATCACTGTGTATCAAGGAAGATCCAGAGCTTAAATTCAGATATAGTGATGGGCGTTTCATTTCTGACACTCGCTGTAAGTGGCCGACCAATCAATGCAGACTGGGATATCTGACCGACCAATCAGAGCAGAGCAGCTCTCAGAGAGGCGGGGTTTAGAGAGACTGAATCTGCAAACGAAGCGTTTCAGACACTGAGAGAAAAGAGCTGATGCTGAAATGGATATTATGAGAAAATTAAAGTGTTTTTTGACCTTGGATGCATGTAAAACTATTGTAGGAGAAATCAAAACAACATTAAGAACCTTTAAAATAGCATAATAAGGACTCTTTAAAAATGCTTTGAAATGATATTCCTCAAAATGCATGTGAAGACAATTGGATGTTCCTGTGTTTTTTGTATAGGAAAGTGTTATTTTTAGTATTATTTATATATACTATATTGTAGGATTTATTAATATTTTGAATAAGCTTTTATTTTTCATTTTAATTTAGTAATTTTGTAATGTGCTTTTGTCTTTTTTATTATTATTTTTTAAATATTTCTGTTTAGCTTTATTTTTATTTTAGTTTTAGTCCTTTTAGTACTTCAACTTAAATGTAAACTAAGGTTACATTAAAAATGTTTCTAATTAAAGATTTTAGCTTTATTTCAATTAAGGACAATGACAATGCAGTGATTGGAAATGTGATTATTTTTATGTATATCACAGAAATGTATATACTTAATAGATTAAGATTCCTTTCTCCTCTTTGACTTCTTGTCTCTTTCTCATCCTCTAAATTCACCTCGTCTCTCATCTCAGATTTTTTTTTTCCTGCTTTATTTTTAGTCCTGAAGTCTCGTGGGTCTTTATAAAATATCGGATTCGCAGTAAATCCCTCTAACCCCAAGGACGAACTCGTAACCCAAGACTCACTCCACACACATCGTGGTCAGATACTCGCTCTGATTGGCTTTCTGCTCATTAAATATTCATATCATGTTTTAACTCTTCAGGCCATTATTTCTAGTCCAGAAATGCAGAATCAAAACCACAGGAATCGGAGGAACTAAACCTGTTATTCTATACCACGTCACAACACGAGTTAACGAAGTAGGACATTCAGCTCCTGGATCACCGATACTATGAATTAATCAGATTTTAGAGCTAGATGCTTGTTAAACTGTTAAATATTTACCAGCTAGACCAACCCAACTGGTAGAAGTAACACTTTCTGAACACCCCTTTAAATATATCCAATTAATTATTCATGTACTCATTCATTTCGAAGCTCCGCCCTCACCTGCAGACTCCATTCTCCGCCTCCGCTTAAAATGAATTATTCATTAGCTCATCAGTCTGAAGCTCCGCCCTCACCTGCAGACTCCATTCTCCACCTCCACTTAAAACTCTTAGATCTAATTAATTATTCATGATCTCATTAGTCTGAAGCTCCGCCCTCACCTGCAGACTCCATTCTCCACCTCCACTTAAAACTCTTAGATCTAATTAATTATTCATGATCTCATTAGTCTGAAGCTCCGCCCTCACCTGCAGACTCCATTCTCCGCCTCCACTTAAAACTCTTAGATCTAATTAATTATTCATTAGCTGATCAGTCTGAAGCTCCGCCCTCACCTGCAGACTCCATTCTCCGCCTCCACTTAAAACTCTTAGATCTAATTAATTATTCATGATCTCATTAGTCTGAAGCTCCGCCCTCACCTGCAGACTCCATTCTCCGCCTCCACTTAAAACTCTTAGATCTAATTAATTATTCATTAGCTGATCAGTCTGAAGCTCCGCCCTCACCTGCAGACTCCATTCTCCGCCTCCACTTAAAACTCTTAGATCTAATTAATTATTCATGAACTCATCAGTCTGAAGCTCCGCCCTCACCTACAGACTCCATTCTCCGCCTCCTCTTAAAACTTTTAGATCTAATTATTCATTAGCTCATCAGTCCGAAGCTCCGCCCTCACTTGCAGACTCCATTCTCCGCCTCCACTTAAAACTTAGATCTAATTAATTATTCATGAGCTCATCAGTCCAAGGCTCCGCCCTCACCTGCAAACTCCATTCTCTACCTAAAACTTTTAGATCTGATTAATTATTAATGAATTCATCAGTCCGAGGCTCCGCCCTCACTGCAGACTCCATTCTCCGCCTCCACTTAAAACTCTTAGATCTAATTAATATTCATGAGCTCATCAGTGTGAAGCTCCACCCGCACCGGCAAACTCCATTCTCCGCCTCCACCTCTAAGATCTAATTAATTATTCATGATCTCATCAGTCTGAAGCTCCGCCTCACCTGCAGACTCCATTCTCCGCCTCCGCTTAAAATTAATTATTCATTAGCTCATCAGTCTGAAGCTCCACCCTCACCTACAGACTCCATTCTCCGCCTCCACTTAAAACTTAGATCTAATTAATTATTCATGAGCTCATCAGTCCAAGGCTCCGCCCTCACCTGCAGACTCCATTTTCCACCTAAAACTTTTAGATCTAATTAATTATTAATGAATTCATCAGTCCGAGGCTCCGCCCTCACCTGCAGACTCCATTCTCCGCCTCCATTTAAAACTCTTAGATCTAATTAATATTCATGAGCTCATCAGTGTGAAGCTCCGCCCGCACCGGCAAACTCCATTCTCCGCCTCCACCTCTATGATCTAATTAATTTTTCATTAGCTCATCAGTCCGAGGCTCCGCCCTCACCTGCAGACTCCATTCTCCACCTAAAACTCTTAGATCTAATTAATTATTCATGAGCTCATCAGTCCGAAGCTCCGCCCTCACCTGCAGACTCCATTCTCCGCCTCTTCCAGTCCAAACTGAGCGTCGAACTCCAGCAGGATTCGTGTGTGTACAGGCGAGAGTAGTTTCCATGACAACAGCAGGTTGCGAGGGTACGAGTTGGGGAAGCGCGGGCTCTGGACGTGACCTCCGCTCTTGACCATTATGACCTCTTCCTTCCGGTACAAGTCTGTGAGGCGATTGCTGTCTGTTACTGGTCACAACTTGGATAGGTTAGTGTGTTTACTCTTGGAGACAAACAAACACACACACACACACAGATATATACAAAAACAACACATACAAAGTTAAGAATCCGTTTCATTTCAGTTCATCCCAGTTCAGTTACAGGATCAATTCAGATCAGAAAATTAATCTAATTGTCTTCAGGAAAATAGACTAAATCACTTCTAATTTTCTAAAGGAAAAGAACCAAAGTCACTTTTGATCCAAGGCAAACCAATTGGCTTCTGATTGGATTCACAAAAAAAAAAAAAAAAAAAAACTTTTTTCACTTCTAATTCTGTTCAGGAAGTGAAATGTAATCACTTCTCATGCTCTTTGATGATAATGATCTGAATTCACTTCTGATGCTATTCAGGAAAATAACACCATTTTCCTACTAATTTCTTTCTTTTTTTAGACAAAAAAAACCTGAAAATCACATTTGATTCTTCTCAAATCCAAAGCAAACTTCTAATTCTGTTCAGAAAGTGAACTAAATTTGCTCTTTGGGAAGTTATCTGAATTCATTTTTTTTTCAGAAAAACAACTAAAGTCACTTTAGATTCTCTTCAGATCCAGAAGCGAATTGAGTTTGCATTAATTCTCTTCACAAAAAGAACTTAATTCACTTTTAATACTGTTCAGGAAGTGATGTGAATTTACTTTTGATGCTCTTTGGGAAAGAAACAGAATTTACTTTGTATTCTTTTTAGGAAAATGACCAAATTCACTTCTGATTCTCTTCAGGAAAGAACAAAATACACTTCGTATTCTCTCTGGAAAAAGAACAGAATTCACTTCTGATTCTCTTCAGGGAAGAACAAAATCCACTTCGTATTCTCTCTGGAAAAAGAACAGAATTCACTTCTGATTCTCTTCAGCAAAAGAATAGAATCCACTTCTGATTCTCTTCAGGAAAAGAACAGAATTCACTTCTAATTCTCTTCAGGAAAAGAACAGAATTCACTACTGATTCTCTTCAGGAAAAGGACAAAATTTACTTCTGATTCTCTTCAGGAAAAGAACAGAATTCACTTCTAATTCTCTTCAGGAAAAGAACAGAATTCACTTCTGATTCTCTTGGGGAAAAGAACAGAATTCACTTCTGATTCTCTTGGGGAAAAGAACATAATTCACTTCTGATTCTCTTGGGGAAAAGAACATAATTCACTTCTGATTCTCTTGGGGAAAAGAACAGAATTCACTTCTGATTCTCTTGGGGAAAAGAACAGAATTCACTTCTGATTCTCTTGGGGGAAAAGAACAGAATTCACTTCTGATTCTCTTGAGGGAAAAGAACAGAATTCACTTCTGATTCTCTTCAGGAAAAGAACAGAATTGACTTCTGATTCTCTTGGGGGAAAAGAACAGAATTCACTTCTGATTCTCTTCGGGAAAAGAACATAATTCACTTCTGATTCTCCTAGGGGAAAATAACAGAATTCACTTCTGATTCTCCTGGGGGAAAAGAACAGAATTCACTTCTGATTCTCTTGGGGGAAAAGAACAGAATTCACTTCTGATTCTCTTGAGGGAAAAGAACAGAATTCACTTCTGATTCTCTTCAGGAAAAGAACAGAATTGACTTCTGATTCTCTTGGGGGAAAAGAACAGAATTCACTTCTGATTCTCTTCGGGAAAAGAACATAATTCACTTCTGATTCTCCTAGGGGAAAATAACAGAATTCACTTCTGATTCTCCTGGGGGAAAAGAACAGAATTCACTTCTGATTCTCTTGGGGGAAAAGAACAGAATTCACTTCTGATTCTCTTCAGGAAAAGAACAGAATTGACTTCTGATTCTCTTGGGGGGAAAGAATAGAATTCACTTCTGATTCTCTTGGGGGAAAAGAACAGAATTCACTTCTGATTATCTTGGGGAAAAGAACATAATTCACTTCTGATTCTCTTGGGGGAAAAGAACAGAATTCACTTCTGATTCTCTTCAGGAAAAGGACGGAATTCACTTCTGATTCTCTTGGGGGAAAAGAACAGAATTCACTTCTGATTATCTTGGGGAAAAGAACATAATTCACTTCTGATTCTCTTGGGGGAAGAGAACAGAATTCACTTCTGATTCTCTTCAGGAAAAGGACGGAATTCACTTCTGATTCTCTTCGGGAAAAGAACAGAATTTACTTCTGATTCTCTTGGGGAAAAGGACAGAATTCACTTCTGATTCCCTTGGGGAAAAGAACAGAAATCACTTCTGATTCTCTTGGGGGAAAAGAACAGAATTCACTTCTGATTCTCTTGGGGAAAAGGACAGAATTCACTTCTGATTCTCTTGGGGAAAATAACACAATTTACTTCTGATTCTCTTGGGGGAAAAGAACAGAATTCACTTCTGATTCTCTTGGGGAAAAGGACAGAATTCACTTCTGATTCTCTTGGGGAAAATAACACAATTTACTTCTGATTCTCTTGGGGGAAAAGAACAGAATTCACTTCTGATTCTCTTAGGGAAAAGAACAGAATTCACTTCTGATTCTCTTAGGGAAAAGAACAGAATTCACTTCTGATTCTCTTGGGGGAAAGAACAGAATTCACTTCTGATTCTCTTCAGGAAAAGAACAGAATTGACTTCTGATTCTCTTGGGGGGAAAGAATAGAATGCACTTCTGATTCTCTTGGGGGAAAAGAACAGAATTCACTTCTGATTCTCTTGGGGAAAAGAACATAATTCACTTCTGATTCTCTTGGGGGAAAAAGAACAGAATTCACTTCTGATTCTCTTGGGGGAAAAGAACAGAATTCACTTCTGATTCTCTTGGGGGAAAAGAACAGAATTCACTTCTGATTCTCTTCAGGAAAAGAACAGAATTGACTTCTGATTCTCTTGGGGGGAAGAATAGAATTCACTTCTGATTCTCTTGGGGGAAAAGAACAGAATTCACTTCTGATTCTCTTGGGGAAAAGAACATAATTCACTTCTGATTCTCTTGGGGGAAAATAACAGAATTCACTTCTGATTCTCTTCAGGAAAAGAACAGAATTCACTTCTGATTCTCTTCGGGAAAAGAACAGAATTTACTTCTGATTCTCTTCGGGAAAAGAACAGAATTTACTTCTGATTCCCTTGGGGAAAAGAACAGAAATCACTTCTGATTCTCTTGGGGGAAAAGAACAGAATTCACTTCTGATTCTCTTGGGGAAAAGGACAGAATTCACTTCTGATTCTCTTGGGGAAAATAACACAATTCACTTCTGATTCTCTAGGGGGAAAAGAACAGAATTCACTTCTGATTCTCTTGGGGGAAAAGAACAGAATTGACTTCTGATTCTCTTGGGGGAAAAGAACAGAATTGACTTCTGATTCTCTTGGTGAAAAAGGACCGAATTCACTTCTGATTCTCTTGGGGGAAAAGAACAGAATTCACTTCTGATTCTCTTGGGGAAAAGAACAGAATTCACTTCTGATTCTCTTGGGGAAAAAAACAGAATTCACTTCTGATTCCCTTGGGGAAAAGGACAGAATTCACTTCTGATTCCCTTGGGGAAAAGAACAGAATTCACTTCTGATTCTCTTGGGGGAAAGGAACAGAATTGACTTCTGATTCTCTTGGGGGGAAAGAACAGAATTCACTTCTGATTCTCTTGGAGGAAAAGAACAGAATTCACTTCTGATTCTCTTGGGGAAAAGAACATAATTCACTTCTGATTCTCTTGGGGGAAAAAAACAAAATTCACTTCTGATTCTCTTGGGGAAAAGAACAGAATTCACTTCTGATTCTCTTGGGGAAAAGAACATAATTCACTTCTGATTCTCTTGGGGAAAAGAACAGAATTCACTTCTGATTCTCTTGGGGGAAAAAAACATAATTCACTTCTGATTCTCTTGGGGAAAAGAACAGAATTCACTTTTGATTCTTTTGGGGAAAAGAACATAATTCACTTCTGATTGTCTTGGGGGAAAAGAACATAATTCACTTCTGATTCTCTTCAGGAAAAGGACAGAATTCACTTCTGATTCTCTTCAGGAAAAGACAGAATTTAATTCTGATTCTCTTGAGGAAAAGAACAGAATTCACTTTTGATTCTCTTGGGGAAAATAACACAATTTACTTCTGATTCTCTTGGGGGAAAAGAACAGAATTCACTTCTGATTCTCTTGGGGAAAAGCACAGAAATCACTTCTGATTCTCTTGGGGGAAAAGAACAGAATTCACTTCTGATTCTCTTGGGGAAAATAACACAATTTACTTCTGATTCTCTTGGGGAAAAAGAACAGAATTCACTTCTGATTCTCTTGGGGAAAAGCACAGAAATCACTTCTGATTCTCTTGGGGGAAAAGAACAGAATTTACTTCTGATTCTCTTGGGGAAAATAACACAATTCACTTCTGATTCTCTTGGGGGAAAAGAACAGAATTCACTTCTGATTCTCTTGGGGGGAAAAAACAGAATTCACTTCTGATTCTCTTGGGGAAAAGAACAGAATTCACTTCTGATTCTCTTGGGGAAAAGACCATGACTCACATGACTTTTCAGAAAGGTAAACTGAATTAACATCTAAAGGAATCAAACCGAAATCCCTTCTGATTCTCTTCAGGAGAAACAATCAATTCACTGTTAGATTTTGATCCTAATATCTGAACTGAATTCACTGAAATGAACCACAGAATCTCCGACAGAACATAAAACACACAAACACAAGCAACACGAGGAGACAGACAGAATTAGGTGACGCCGGCTCTTCAGAAACAGACAGGCCCCACAAAGGTAAAATATTAAAAATAGCAGAAGTTATGCAACAGGAAAACAAAGGCACTTCAACAATGTGACACTTCATGAATCTTTAAATTAGACACATTTGATTGTTTTAAAGAAAGCTAAAGTATTCATGACACACTAATCGAAAGTGACGACGTCGGCGGAGGCCTGATCCAAAGTCAAAATGATGCAGCCATGATGATGTTTTCATTTCCAAAAGCTCCTTGACTCTCTCTCACACACACACACACACACACACAGATTACTGATCCATGCATGCAGCAAACACTTGTGATTATGGCTATACTGCAGGAACAAGGCCACCATCCATCACCATGACAACCTGCTGACCAATGAGCTTTTAAATGAACTTAATACACACAGGAATAAGGCCGCTGTAGCACACACACACACACACACGCACACTACTCGTGTATGTCACTTCTATAAGTGTAATACTGACAGACAGTCTAGCAGCTTTGAGCTTTAACAGCCTCATTTACACAATCTCTCTCTCTCACACACACACACACACACACACACACCGTACTTCTTTAACACCAATTTGTTTCAACTTTCTTTCAACACACACACACACTGTAAACACACACTCAAAGCTCCTAAAGTTTGCTGTGTTTAAGTTTGAGCTGTTGTCTGTGATTGTGAAGAGCTGAATACATCTGATTAAACACAGTAGGTACACACACTTCCCAGGCAGAATCCCAGCGGAAAAGGAAAAGGAACGAGTGATTGATGTAGAACAGCATTTAACTCTATAATCTAATAACACACACACACACACTTATTAGGGGATATGGTCAGTTTTTAATTCGATTTAACTCATTTTATCATTAAGTTCTGGTATTAAGTGAACTACAAGAGTAGGCCTACATTTAATAATCTCTCCAGCCCAGGGTTATTATCTTGGATGGATTGCTTTTACTGAACTTGTTGTTGCAGTGCATTATGGGATTGCTTTGCCCTCCGAGATGCAATACAACTCTACTTTAGACTTCAGACAAAAGAATTTGGTTTGTGATAAATGAGTCTTTAATTACAGTCAGAATAAATAAGATACTGATCGCATGATACAGCATGTAAAAGTGTGTGTGTGTGTGTGTGTGTGCGCGCGTGCGTGCGCGTGCGTATATAACAGCCTGTTGAAGTGTTTTGTTCTGACACATTTCTTCATCGCTGAAGAACGGAGAAAAATTACAACATATCTAGACGTGTTCATGAGCGAGATCCTGAATAATGCCCGACTGTGTTTGAGTTTGTGTGTGTGTGTGTGTGTGTGTGTGTGTGTGTGTGTGTGTGTGTGTGTGTCAGAGTGTAAGTATGTGTGTGTGTGTGTGTGTGTGTGCGCACATGTCTGTGTGTGTGTGTGTGTGTGTGAGAGAGTGAGCGTGTGTGTTTGAGTGTCTGTGTGTGTGTGCGTGCGCGTGTGAGTGTGTGTGTGTGTGTGTGTGTGTGTGTGTGTGTGTGTGTGTGTGTGTGTCTTTGCATCTGAGTGTGTGTGTGTACATGCGCATGTCTGTGTGTGTGTGAGTGTATGTCTTAGTGTCTGTGTGAGTGCCTGTGTGTGTGTGCGCATGTCTGTGTGTCTGTGCGTCTAAGTGTATGTCTGAGTGTCTGTGTGTGTGTGTGTGAGTGTGTGTGTTTGCGCGCGCGTGTGTGTGTGTCTGTGCGTCTAAGTGTATGTCTGAGTGTCTGAGTGTGTATGTCTGTGTGTGTGTGTGTGTGTGTGTGTGTGTGTGTGTGTGTGTGTCTAAGTGTATGTGTGTGTGCATGTGTGTGCGCATGTCTGTGTGTCTGTGCGTCTAAGCAGGCACGTGCACAGGTAGGGCTCAACCTGTGCAGAGCGCATGCTCTTTTTGCCGAAGTGCCCTTTTTTTTGGTGGTGGTGTTTTTTTATTTTTTTTATAAATGAATGCTATTGGTCACCCTTTAAGTCTATCTGTCTGTTTTAAAAATATTTAGCCAATGAAAGATCTTAAAAAGAGCTTGTGTAAATCTTGTTCGATCTTAAACTGTCAAGCTGATAACTCCGCCCCCTCTATCGTCATGAATGAACTGAAGCTCCGCAGCGGCCGCACAGCAGCTGAACGATGTTTTGCAAGGGTAAACAAAGATCTTGTTGTTTGAATAAGTACTAAACACGTTGTCTATAAAAGCGCATATTTTATTTATTTGATGTCTGACTAAGACATGTGGGACCTGAGACTAAGACATGTGGGTAGGGTTGCCAACTTTCTGAAATGGAAATAAGGGGGGGGGGGGGGGGTTATGTGGTTGTGACATGCCCCCTGAAATTCATACATTTTATATCATATTATAATGCAACTTATTAGGCCTATATATTTATAGAATAGCACAGTAGGCTTAATCAATATACAAGACTTAACCACACAGATATATAAAGGCTATCATGATCATTTTGCCAAAAATGAACCATGTATTTGTTTAGATTATAATACGTTTTATTTTTAACTTAAACAAATACAACATATAACATTCGAAACTCATCGGCTTAGACTGCATTTGAAGAAAAATAAACACAACAGTTTTCTGTAGCCTTGTGCGAACTTATTCAATAGAAATAGACTTCTAGAATGTTCTTTCCGGAAAAAGATTTTTTTTTAGTAGTTTTTCTTATCATAGCCTACAAATGTCTTCGGAAACACATTTAACTCGATTTACTGAAGCCTGTAAAATGCATTTGCAGCTGCACAGCTTGCACATTGAGCGTCTGGCTCGCTCAGGCTGCGCTGCGGCAACTGCACATCCAATGGCGCGGGCGCCTCTGACGTGCGACCAATGAGCCAACTCTACGTCATTACACGTCAGCCCGTCAAGGGGGCGCCAAGTCCCCGAATTTACAATTATAGCAGCGGGTCTTCGTTCATATGGCGTTATTATCCTGTCCAATGTCGAGAGCGCATTATTGTAGCGCGAAAGTACATTAATATTATGCGCGAGCGTGAATCTCTCTGCTCGCGCGCGGAATATGATGTGCCGAGCGTGAATCTCTCTGCTCGCGCGCGGAATATGATGTGCCGAGCGTGAATCTCTCTGCTCGCGCGCGGAATATGATGTGCCGAGCGTGAATCTCTCTGCTCGCGCGCGGAATATGATATGCCCAGCGCGAATCTCTCTGCTCGCGCGCGGGAACTGGGCACGTGCTCTCAGATACACTTCTCTTGTAAGAATTCTCTCTCTGGGCTGAGTGGGCTCGCTGCCTCGCTCAGAGAATATGCCTGCACTTAAAAACGTGTTCAGTGCAATCGCGAATTGCTCCTCTTCCCCAGCTAACAATTGTAGGTTATAAGAACGTTTTCATAACGTTCCCATTAAGTTATAAAAACGTTATTTCTGAATGTTCTAGGGAATTTCAAAAAGTCCAGTTTTTTAGACGTTGTATTAACGTTATTTCTTGGTTATAAGACCGTTCAATTCTCCCGTTATGTAAACGTTGTATTAATGTTATTTCCTGGTGATAATAACGTTAGAACGTTCAATTCTCCCTTTATATAAACGTTGTATTAACGTTCTTGCTTGGTTAACTTATAAGAAGTTATTCACACGTTCAATTCTCCCATTATATAAACGTTCTCTTAATGTTTTTCTAAGATAATGAAAAACGTTTCATTCATAACAAGGTAGCCTATATAATAGGCCTATAGAACCTAAAACAAGAACTTTCAGATTTTAAAATTAAGACAAAAATAAATAAAAAAGACCCATGAATCATGTCTATAATATGTGTAATGTAGTCCACTGAAGTCGAGTTGAATTGAACCCAAGTAGGCCTATAGTTTATTCCAATAAACCGATTTGGGTTGAAGTGACCATATGAAATTAACATGAACATAAACTTGGAAATTGTTGTAAAAATGAGCTATATAAATTAAATTAACTTTAACTTGTGGATGTCATTGGTTGTTTTTGGTCATAATCCTTGTCCTTGTGTTCCCATTGTCTCTTGTCTAGCTTTGTTCCCTGTACCATTGTTGGTGATTCTATGTTTAGTCCAAGTTTATGTTCATGTTAATTTCATATGGTCACTTCAACCCAAATCGGTTTACTGGAATAAACTATAGGCCTACTTGGGTTCAATTCAACTCGACTTCAGTGGACTACATTACACATATTATAGACATGATTCATGGGTCTTTTTTTATTTATTTTAGGTTCTTCATATAGGCTAGGCCTATTATATAGGCTACCTTGTTATATAAAAAACATTAAGAAAGGTTTTAATAATTATTAAAACATTTCTTAATGTTTTTTTTATTGAATGAAACGTTTTTCATTATCTTAGAAAAACATTAAGAGAAGGTTTATATAATGGGAGAATTGAACGTTTGAATAACGTTCTTATAACATAAAGGGAGAATTGAACGTTCTAACGTTATTATAACCAGGAAATAACATTAATACAACGTTTACATAACGGGAGAATTGAACTTTCTTATAACCAAGAAATAACGTTAATACAACGTCTAAAAAACTGGACTTTTTGAAATTCCCTAGAACATTCAGAAATAACGTTTTTATAACTTAATGGGAACGTTATGAAAACGTTCTTATAACCTAAAATTGTTAGCTGCGGGGAAGAGGAGCGATTCGCGATTGCACTGAACACGTTTTAAGTGCAGGCATATTCTCTGAGCGAGGCAGCGAGCCCACTCAGCCCAGAGAGAGAATTCTTACAAGAGAAGTGTATCTGAGAGCGCGTGCCCAGTTCCCGCGCGCGAGCAGAGAGATTCACGCTCGGCACATCATATTCCGCGCGCGAGCAGAGAGATTCACGCTCGGCACATCATATTCCGCGCGCGAGCAGAGAGATTCACGCTCGCGCATAATATTAATGTACTTTCGCGCTACAATAATGCGCTCTCGACATTGGACAGGATAATAACGCCATACGTTCATTCTTCATAGTCTGTCTGACATATATATTAGAAGCTATGCGTCTGTCATGGATTTGCACTGAATTGATTCTCAAAAATACGGAACAAAGTGCGTTCCGTATCAGTTCAATACGGAACAAGCCTTTTATGTGTCAAATACGGAACGGTTGGCAACCCTACATGTGGGCCATAGTCATAGCCAATACATAGCCTACACTTAAACAGCCTGTGCATACAGTGGCATTTCATTTTTTATAAAATGCGATTTTGACCAAATGTATTTTACAACAGGAAAAATGATGCCGCCGGCGCCGTTTCCATAGGAAAATCATAAGCACAGGTGCGCCCCCGCTCTGTTCGTACTGGAACTACACAAAGCGACGAGTGATCCTCGTCACCTAGGTAACATATTTCTAAGAAATGTGTTCTTTGATTTATGGTTGCTGATACACTTAATTTATTAACATTTAATCATTTAACATTTAATGTTATGGTAATAATATTAAATTATGGTTAATTCAAGGCTGTTAATATGCACGTATTCGCTATCTAATTTTTGAATCTATAGTATTCTATACTCTCCGGTTGTCCTCACATGTATAAATGTAGTTAAACATGGTTTTACTACAGTAATGTTGTAGTAGTAACAAAACAAAAAAAACACACATTACAGCAGATCACTGTGAAATCTTTATATTTTATCATGCAGAATGTAATTAATGATTTAATTCATTGCAAGGCTTAATTTATTTGATCCAAAATAAGCAAAACCAGTAATATTGTGAAATATTTTTACAATTTAAAATAACTGTTTTCTATTTGAATATATTTTAAAATGTAATTTATTTCTGTGGTCAAAGCTGAATTTTCAGCATCTTTAGTTCAGTACTCTGCAGTGTCACATGATCCTTCAGAAATGATCCTTTTCACACTATTTTATCATTTTTTTCATTGCTGGCTTATTTTATGGGAAGTGTAGTGAATAAGAGACCTTCAAGAGACCAACATTAGTCCTCCACAGTATCAGGTTTTTGCCATCATCTGCAACTGTGGAGAGATCCTTTTCCAAAATGAGGTTAATTAAGAACCAACTCCTAAGCCTTTGCTCAGAGGAGAGACTCTCAGACCTTCTCCTCACAGCCATAGAGAGGGACAGCCCAGTGGATCACAGGGAAGTCATTAACATCTTCAAGCATGGCTCACAGAAGGTTGCTGTTGTAATTAGGTTTAAAGAAGCGCTGAAACCCTGTATATCTATATTATCTATATTATTATTATTACGGTTATTAATAGTGAATAAATCTAAAGCTTTTGAGACTATTTTTTTATTGAATTTGTCATGAAGATGAGACCATTTCCTCCTTTTATGTAGGCTTACTAAATAATCTTGAAATAAAAAAAAGGGAGGGGGGGGGGGGGGGCCTTTTTCAGTTTCAGCACATGCCCCTCAAAAGGTCCGTGCACGGCCCTGCGTCTAAGTGTATGTCTGAGTGTCTGTGTGTGTGAGTGAGTGAGTGTGTGTGAGTGTGAGTGTGTGAGTGTGTGTGTGGCCGATAATGAAGGTTATTCTAGTCACGCCCCCTTATAAAGACAGTCTGATTGAAAATGTAATCAATCACAGTTGATTGTTTTAATGTGGCTTTAGAGGCGGGTTTATCACAAATAGATGTTCCATAAAAACACAACATTCAATCCATTACACGACAGCGGCCGTCAGGGACAGCTTCCCCAGTCTCAAACGAGAATCTGCTGGTAAAAACATTTCACTATTCAACAAACATTTCAGCAAGAACTTACATTTTACTGTGTTCAGTTCATAAAAAACATTAATCTCTCACACACATTCTGTCCCTCAATATTTCATTAATGCTACAGTTCAATTTCCGGCTGACCCAGAGAATGAGGAACAATGTTGTTCTTCGATCTTTACTCACGGGCTGATTCAATAAGAACATGCCCAAGTCATATTTCATTTAAAAAAAAATTAAATTTTTTTTTTAATTTAAATAATAAAATAAATAAAATAATTTTAATTAGTAATTTTTTTTTTATTTTTTTTTAAATAAATTAATAAATAGAAAATAAATAAATGGATATTTCAGGATTTCATTATGTAACATATTTTTTATTTCTTCTTTTTTATTTTGGGGGGAAATATGCCCCACACATTTCTCTAGAGTTAAATCCACCGTACGACACGAAGAACTTCCTAGGACAGGATTCAGATGCGCTTCAGTTGACGGACAGAGGTCAGAGGTCAGAGGTCAGAGGTCAGAGGTCAAACTCAGGCGTAAAGCTTCATGATGCATCAGTGTGACCCCGCTGTCAGACGGTCCCAGCTGAACTTAGAGAATCAAGACACACACACACTGACTCCCAGCCTGAGGACGAGATGATGAGTGTGTGTGTGCGCGTGTGTGTGAGAGTGAGTGTGTGAGTGTGTGTGTGAGAGACTGTCTGTGTGTGTGTGAGTGAGTGAGTGAGTGTGTGTGTGTGAGTAAGTGTGTGTGTCTGTGTGTGTGTGTGTGTGTGTGTGTGTGTGTGTGAATGTAAGTGTGAGTGTCTGTGTGAGTGTCTGAGTGTGTGTGTGTGTGTGTGTGTGTGTAAGTGTGAGTGTCTGTGTGTGTGTGTGCGTGTGAGTGAGTGAGTGAGTGAGTGAGTGTGTGTGTGTGTGTGGTTGTGTGTGTAAGTGTGAGTGTCTGTGTGAGTGTGTGTGTGTGTGTGTTAGTGTGTGTAAGTGTGTCTGTCTGTGTGAGTGTGTGTGTGTGTGTGTGTGTGTGTGTGTGTGTGTGTGTGTGTGTGTAAGTGTGAGTGTTAGTGTGTGTGTAAGTGTGAGTGTTAGTGTGTGTGTTAGTGTGTGTAAGTGTGTGTGTCTGTGTGAGTGTCTGTCTGTGTGTGTGTGTGTGTGCGTGTGTGCGTGCGTGCGCATGCGTGTGTGTGTGTGTCTATCTACTATCTATTTCCAGTTTCTCTCTGCTCTTGTGCTGCTCTGTGTGAGTGTGTGTGTGTGTGTATGCATGCATGTGTGCGTGTGTGTGTGAGTGTATGCATGCATGCGTGTGTGTGTGTGCGCGCGTGAGTGTGTGCGTGTGAGTGTGTGCGCGCGTGTGTGTGTGTGTCTGTGAGTGTAAGTGTGTGTGTCTGTGTGTGTGTGTGCGTGCGCGTGTGTGTGTGTGTGTGTGTGTGTCTGTGAGTGTAAGTGAGTGTGTGTGTGTGTGAGTGTGTGTGTCTGTGTGTGTGTGTGTGTCTGTGTGTGTGTGTGTGTGTCTGAGAGAGAGAGAGAGAGAGAGTGTGAGAACCTGCTGAAACTGTTACTCAGTTGGAACCCAAAGCAGAATCTATTCCTGGACTTATCTAGAGTCACACGAAACACACGTTATATCCGCACAAACATCTCCGTTTATTAGTCCACTAATATATCGCAGAGGAACTTTTACTCGAGTCGTCCCCATAGCAACAGTTCCATCAGAACGACATCATCGACAGACTCACGCCTGCAGGTCCAGAACTTTCTGTTCAAAAATATACTTTATTATGCTTTATTATGCGTATTATGCGTCATAGTTACATGCTAATTTGTTTGCACTGTGACATTTTAATGTAATCAAACACATTTCATCGCAAATGTTTATAGGAAAAATACAAAATAATAAAGAGAAATGCATTTGTACACTGCAATGAACTTGAAAACAACAGTAATTGGATTATTTTTTAATTATGGTAATGGGAATCAAAGGGCTTACGCATTATGAAAATAATTCTTGATTCAATCAAAGAGTAAATTCACGCAGTTATTCGCCTAATTCTGAGTTCATAATTGTTATTCTGCTGTTCAGAAGTCTGTGTACTGTACGCTACTGGGTTGTGCTGGTCTTGCTACTGACTTTGTTCATTAATTATATTATGCGTATGTTCCTGGGAGGATTTGGCAAAGGAAAGAGATTAACTGGCTGTTATTTTCCTCACAAGATGTTGATGTTGAACAGTGCAAACATATTAGAGCACAAATAAAAACACGTGACACACAGGAAACAAGCCTCTGAACACACGTTCAACACAGAGACTGGAGCCCTGATCAGATCCGTCTTATTAGTAGCTGGAGAGTGTTGACAACACACACACACACACACACACACACACACACACACACACACACACACACACACACACACACACACAATCCAGGGCATCACTTGTGAGAAAGTAAATCAATTAGGTTTCAAATGCAGTGTCATGAAAACGAAGCCTTCAAAACTCAAGCCAGCTCTTATTAACACACGATACTGAACACACACACATCCACACACACACACACACACACACTACACACAAGCACAAATCCACTACACACAAGCACACATCCACTACACACACACTACACACACACACATCCACACACACACACACACACACTACACACAAGCACAAATCCACTACACACAAGCACACATCCACTACACACACACTACACACACACATCCACTACACACACACATCCACTACACACACACACATCCACTACACACACACATCCACTACACACACACATCCACTACACACGCACATCCACTACACACGCACATCCACTACACACACGCACACATCCACTACACACACGCACACATCCACTACACACACATCCACTACACACACACATCCACTACACACACACATCCACTACACACGCACACATCCACTACACACACGCACACATCCACTACACACACGCACACATCCACTACACACACACTACACACACACATCCACTACACACACACATCCACTACACACACACATCCACTACACACACACATCCACTACACACACACATCCACTACACACACGCACACATCCACTACACACACATCCACATCCACTACACACACCCACTACACACAAGCACACATCCACTACACACACACTACACACACACATCCACTACACACACACATCCACTACACACACACACATCCACTACACACACACATCCACTACACACACACATCCACTACACACGCACATCCACTACACACGCACATCCACTACACACACGCACACATCCACTACACACACGCACACATCCACTACACACACATCCACTACACACACACATCCACTACACACACACATCCACTACACACGCACACATCCACTACACACACGCACACATCCACTACACACACGCACACATCCACTACACACACACTACACACACACATCCACTACACACACACATCCACTACACACACACATCCACTACACACACACATCCACTACACACACACATCCACTACACACGCACATCCACTACACACGCACATCCACTACACACGCACACATCCACTACACACACGCACACATCCACTACACACATGCACACATCCACTACACACACATCCACTATACACACATCCACTACACACACATCCACTACACACACACATCCACTACACACACACATCCACTACACACACACATCCACTACACACACACATCCACTACACACACACATCCACTACACACACACATCCACTACACACACACATCCACTACACACACACATCCACTACACACACACATCCACTACACACGCACACATCCACTACACACACGCACACATCCACTACACACACACATCCACTACACACACACATCCACTACACACACACATCCACTACACACACACATCCACTACACACGCACACATCCACTACACACACGCACACATCCACTACACACACACTACACACACACATCCACTACACACACACATCCACTACACACACACATCCACTACACACGCACACATCCACTACACACGCACACATCCACTACACACACGCACACATCCACTACACACACGCACACATCCACTACACACACATCCACTACACACACATCCACCACACACACATCCACTACACACACATCCACTACACACACATCCACTACACACACGCACACATCCACTACACACACATCCACTACACACACATCCACTACACACACATCCACTACACACACATCCACTACACACACATCCACTACACACACATCCACTACACACACATCCACTACACACACACATCCACTACACACACACATCCACTACACACACACATCCACTACACACACACATCCACTACACACACACACATCCACTACACACGCACACATCCACTACACACACGCACACATCCACTACACACACGCACACATCCACTACACACACACATCCACTGCACACATCCACTACACACACATCCACTACACACACGCACACATCCACTACACACACACATCCACTGCACACATCCACTACACACACATCCACTACACACACGCACACATCCACTACACACACGCACACATCCACTACACACACGCACACATCCACTACACACACACATCCACTGCACACATCCACTACACACACGCACACATCCACTACACACACGCACACATCCACTACACACACGCCACTACACACACGCACACATCCACTACACACACGCCACTACACACACGCACACATCCACTACACACATCTGTTCTGACATCTAATCTAGCTTTATATGACCAGTTTCTGTGCTTAATGTGATTCACACACACACACACACACTGCAATAAATGGGAAATAATAATGGATGGTTTTCTTCTTGCGAGCAATAAGACACAACTCTATAAAATCTGTTTTGTTACATTTTAATTTTCCCAAAGTTTGTGTTTTCTGCCTGGAGTCTATTTTAATGGATTAATTAAGTTTTAATCATCGAAAGTCATGTCTAATAAATTTAATTAATAAAAATTCAATTTGAATATATTACTAAACTAATTAAATGTATTACAATTTTAACATAATAGGGCCTTATGATATGTATTATTATTATTTTGATTTTTACAAATTCCATCTTATTTTCCACAAATTTTGTTTTAATTTTTCTGCATTCTGTGCTTTGATTTAATATCCCGTATAGTTGCCAACAAAAACTGTGGTCATTTAATCAATTCATAAAACTTTACCATTTTAATAATTTAATTATTTGAATAATAATGTAATACATTTTTAACAATATTAGGGCCCTATGAAAAACATCTGTTTTCATTTTTCTAGATTATGTTTTATTGATTTTTTTATTGATTATTGATCGACACAGATTTATTGTCAAAAACTGTGGTAATGAAATTAATTAATAATTTTACTATTTTGATTATATAATAAACTTTTAACAATATTAGGGCCCTATAAAAACCGTGTTAATTATGTCACAAATTCCATTTTATTTTCCAGTCTTAAATTCTGTTTTAATTTTTCTAGATTTAAAATCTAAAATCGTTAAATCTGTTTTATACGGAAGAGGATTTGGGCCAAGCAATAATAAATAAATAAAACCATCTCGAGATCAAAGTCAGTATAATGCGAGATTAAACTCGTTAAATTTCGAGAAATAAAAAGTCTAAATAAAATGTTGAGAATAAACTCATTAAATTTCGAGAATAAAGTATTTTTGTTTCGAGAAAAAAATCGTTAAATTTCGAGAAAAAAAGTCTAAATAAAATGTTGAGAATAAACTCATTAAATTTCGAGAATAAAGTCGTTGTGTTTTGAGAAAACTATGGAAATTTCAAGAATTTTTTTTTTCGAAATACAAATGTTGACAATAAACTTAAAATTTCAAGAAAAAAGTTGAAATACAATTCTCGACATTTTATTTATATTTTTTTTCTCGAAATTTAACGAGTTTAATCTTGCATTATAATGACTTTAATCTCGAGATGGTTTTATTCATTTGTATTATTGCTTGGCCCCAATCCTCTTCCGTAGTTTTATGATTTTAGATCTATCATAAAAAACTGTGGTACTTACATTATTCATACAATTTTACAACTTTAACGTTTTAATAATTTAATACAATTTTAACCATATTAGGACCTTTTTTCACAAATTCCATTTTAGTTTTCCCCCAAAAATCTTTACGTTTTTTAATATAAATTTATCATCAAAAAACTGTGGTAAACAAATGAATTCATAAAAACGTACAATTTTTAATTAAACAATTTAATCCGCTTTTAGAAACGTACTCAAATGGAAACACAACTCCTACTTTACTTTTATTTTGGCCAAATATGAAGCAGACAGTATGTAGGAAATATGGGAATATACAGAACATTGACAGGCATTCAAAATCTGCAGAGCTTATTTTTCCCTGATAAACTTGATATTGAACACACACACACACACACACACACACACACACACACACACTTGTACTCGCCGCTGCTTTGCACACAACGAGATCAACGACTTAAAGATGACCTATATGCTTTTTCTTTAGTGTGTGTTGTTGCTGTTGAGTTCTTCTCTATATCAGTGTTTCTGAACTCCTGAAACGCCTCCATTGTAGTCTTGAGTTTCTTCCGGGAACGAACACGTCACAATATTCCTCATTATAATAATTCATACGCAGAATAAAGGGGCGGGGCCTGGTTTAGTTAGCCAGTAGTGTGTTAAACTGACGGTTATGGGAAGAGCGGGACATTTCCCAAACACACTCGAAGCGCTCGACCAATCACAACACACTGCTCCAGCCGACCAATCAGAGCACAGTGTGGTTTTCAGAAGGAGGGGCTTCATAGAGACAGGAACTAAACAGAGCGTTACTGACAGACTGGGAAGAGAGGAGCCGCAACAATGGAGAATATGAGGAAAATAATCAACATTCAAGCAGGAAAACATGTTCTAGTAGAGCCCGGAAACACAATCAAGATCTGCCACTGAGGGAACTGTCATAGTGTGTCTGTCAAGGTTTTAGTTTTTCATAGATTCCACACACACACACACACACACGATGAAAGAATGTGTGCTAGCAGACAGCTGTGTGTGAGATACAGACAAAAATATGCCAAGTATATGCATCTTCCTGTTTGTGTATAAAAATGACAGATGGAAACACCGTCAAACATTTAAGTTTGAACTGAAGTCCATTTTTTGTCAATATAAACAAACTCAGAGACAGAAGCCCACCTGCACACACACACACACACACACACTGCCACAGGATCAGTAAGAAGTGTGTGTGTGCCTGTTGTGGGGAATCCCATACCAAATTCCTCAACACTGATGGCTGGGTGTGGGTCCGGGACACCCTGTGACTCACTGCCCCTAAAATAACTATTTCAACTGTTTTACACACACACACACACACACACACACACACACACACACACACACACACACACACACACACACACACTTCTACATCTATCTTTTTTGGGGACATTCATTGTTTCTAACTCTACCCATCACAACTTCACAACTAACTGCCTAACCTGAACTCTTACCCTAAACCTGCCTTTAAACTAATTATAACTTGATATTATAACCCATAAAATCAAGTCTTGACCCTCAAACAGGCCTTTAAAGGCTCTCAGAAAGTGAGGGCCAGCCGAAATGTCCTCACTTTACTCTCTTTGTCCTCACTCCGATGCTCTTAAACTCAAACCAGTACACACACACACACACACCATCGACTGCTCAACAGTTCTGTCATAGATGATCAAACACACACCTGTAGCTGATACATCAAGCAGTGTGACTATTGAAACTGTTGCACTCAACGACTATTTAGAACCATAATTTACTAAAAATAGATCAAAAGCTTCCAAAATAAATGCAAAATTCCAAAGGTTCCAAATAGTAAAGATCTTCATTTTGGAAGAATCCATGTTATTTGTCAACTAGACTACCCCTAATATTCCCAGAATACATTGCGACACTCATTACAGGTGTCACACACACACACACACACACACACAGCTGACCTCAAAAGTCTCCGAAGTAATTCACATCATCATATTGTTGTTGTCAGTTTAATCTGTGGTTAAACGTGTACATGTATGCAGTCACTTTCATCAAAACCGATTTACACTGCATTCAACCTATACATTTTTATCCGGGAATCGAACCCATGACCTTACACTGCGAGCATCATGCTCTACTGTTTGAGCTCCAGGAATACAGGAACAGGTTTACAGGTTATATATCACACAAACTCACAAAGACCTGTCCAAACAAGCTTCAGCTGATCACGACAACATGAAGTTACATTCATGCCCGTTCACATCCTCCACAGTGACCACAGAAAGCATTCGCACGCTTACAGCACTCCAACATATCTGAACGTCGTTCATGAGATCACAAAACATCACAGCAAGAGTCATCTGAGCTCGAATAATGGCACTTGACTGACTATATTAGTCAGACTTCAAAATCTCATTGCATTAGATAACAAAATACAAGTGTCATTTATTGCAAAGACAGCACAAGCACATTTCACAAGTAGGCTATATCCTTGGGCAAACAGAGTTTTGCATGATTATAAACGATAAAACAATCGATTTAGCGTTGAAAACGAATGCAAAAAGCCACTCTGTTTTTGTTAATGTGATCAACTAGTGTTGTTGAGTAGCTGTAACTACAAGTGATGGTACAAACTTAAACACATTTTTCAGTAGTTGCTTTTAAAACAGCGTAGCTTTTCCAGTAGCGAACTACTTTTTCCAGTAATTAGCGGTGTAACGCGTTGTGACTGCGGTGCATTGAAGCGTTGTCGTCTTAGATCACAAAAATTGTGCAAACTACAATTGTTTCATCAGCTTTACAGTTCACTGACGATTATGTAAAGGACAGTTGAGATTTCACATGAATCGACTTTTGTATGTAATTTATGCAAGCCAAAGATTAAAGCGCATACAGGTGAATAATAGCCTTTTAAATTGATTAATTGCCCTGCTTTATTGCACAGATATCAAAAGTCTATTTCTGATTTTATGATGACCCGTCATAGTTTAAACTTTAATCTGTCCCGCGACAGTTTTGTAATGAACCTTAAAGTTGTGTTTTGCGCAATTGCTATAGCAAAGCATCAGTCAAACGAAAACAATTATTCAGTAATTTGTAATATACAATGTCATTGTAAAAAGTGATAGTAACTAACTACTTTTTCTGAAGGGTAGCTTGACTGTATCTTAACTACTTTAACTTGTCAAACTAGTCAACTAGTTACACCTGCTAACTACACCTGCTGTGTGTGAACATGAGGAGAACTGACTTCATACATGCACTAAAACACCAAAAGCTTACTAAAAGACTTCAACAATTAAGTGAATTGCAGCATTTGAGCACTTGCTGTGATGTTTTGTTTTCTAATGCAGTGACACGCGTGCGTTCCTGATACTTTCAGGGTCACCGTGTCTTCAAAAACTCACCATTTCTGCGTGTGTTTGAAGCCCTGAGCGCTTTGGAGGACATCACCTGGGCCTGTGTGGCGTAATTCTCCCCGCTCAGCACCGCGATGAGCGAGCACACGAGCACACACATGACATGGAAGCGAACCGTCTGCTGCCGATCCATGATAAAGCAGAGAGACGTGATCCCAGAGTTCCCAACACCGCGCAGTGCGTCCACGGATCCAGAGAACAGGTTCATATAAACCCAGCCACGGAATCCAAAGACTTCGACTTTATCTGCTTCTGTCCCGTTTGACCCCGAAGCTTATAATTCCACCAGAATACTTTCAATTCCTTGAACGTTTACTGAAACTCGAGGACGCGCGATAAGTGTCCTGTTGGAAAAGTTGGCAAGAATAACGCGCGCGGTGCCGATGGATTCCCAGGGTTCACACATTAATCTCCCGCTGAAAGATCGGGGTTGGTGAGCTGCTGAATGATGGAAGGAAAAAGAAAGGAAGCCCAGTAGGGCTGGACCCCCTTCATCCAGTCAGGACGAGGAAATAACGCCCGTGGGGCGCGTTTTAACAGACTGTTTGGTGAACACTTTGCCGTAACGCTGCCACTCTTTTCCTGTTTGTTGCGCCGCGAGGAAAGTTTTGAGGACTTTCCCTGAGGAGAAACAAACAAACGCACGGGATTCACACTGCAGGACATTATTAGGTTTTCAAACCGTTTCTGAGACGTGTGTTGAAACATAAAAGTGTTCATAAAGTATAATGCAGAGAAATATGGTTTAATACGTGCTTTTCTGCTCACTTAAGGGCTTCCCGAGGAACAATTGCACCTTGACGGAAGCCCTTATCAGATGAGGACATTTCCGCTCTGGAATCTGAATTATTGGCTGTGTTTGCTATGGAATAATAACTTGCTACTGTCTACACTGTATACAGTTAAAAAAAAATAGAATGTGAAATTATACGCATTATGCAATGGTAAACGTTCCAAGCAGCAACGTTCCAATTCCAAACTGTGTCATGTGACCTCAACACGTGATTAATTCTGCAAGTGCGTCCAGTTATCGCCTCAGATTTAACATTTGTTTGCCTGCAATGTTCTGTTAACGCTTAATAGTAATATCACAGTTGATATTAATACTGCTCATTTGTCACTGGAAATGGAAGGTCAAGTTGAGTGCATTGCATTGTGGGATACAGTATGTTTTACACTGCACATTATGTCTGATGTATTTGTAGAGATGGGCATAAATACATGGAAATGTATTTAAAATAAAAATACAAAATACGGTGTGGAAAAATGTATTTAAATACAATAATAATCAAAAAATAATAATAATTCATTACATTTATATAGGGTTGAAATACAAAATATTATTTTGTATTTCAAATACGTATTTTAAATACATGTATCTGAAATACTGGCCATCCCTGTATTCTGGGTACGCATACAGTGCATCCAAACTTGTAATTATTTACAGGAATTTCCCCAAGAAGACTTTTATTTTAAGAAGCAAATTACTGTATATACTGGTATGTACAGTAAACTCACAGACTCAAGCTATTAAAATGCAATTAATTTACACAATTTTGATTGGAAATTAGATGTATAAAATGTCATTGTTTTGGTTCTGTAAATATTCCCATTAGGCATAAAACTCATATACAGTAATTCAAATGTATTTTACTTAGTGAAACAACAGTAGCATTATCCTTAACAATTAGATTAGACAGTTTGGATTCAAAAAGTGTCAATGTTTAAACATTTCATCTGAATCTAAGTAGATTTCGAGAGGACACACGACATTACAGTATATCATGAACATGTATCACACATGATTCAGGTCTAGGCCTGAGTGAGAGTACGAAAGCTGGTCTGATCCAGACTGTGCCCGCTTTCCCTGACCCTCAGCTGACGGAGGAGGGTGTGTCGTGATTTACCTCCTGAGGGACGCTGTGTGTGTGTGTGTGTGTGTGTTGTGGTGGGTAACCAGGGCCAGTGTGCACAGTGTTGACACAGAAACTCTAGCGTACATCCTGATGTTTATCTTAATATATTTGTTTCTCTCTCACTCACACACACACACACACACACACACACACACACACACACACACACACACACACACACACACACACACACACACACACACACACACACACACAGACACAGACACAGACACAGACACAGACACAGACACACACACACACACACAGGAAACAGACAGTTTATATTCTCCCTTTGTGCTAAACACACTATTGCATGGCTACACTAACGGACAACACATCAAATGAGTGTTTTATCTATTAGTTGCATGTTTAATTTTAAGTGGTGTTTGCAGAACTGTTCCAACACTATTAAACGTCCCACACTGTTTGTTGCAGACATGAATAATTCTCAAATTGTGTGTCTCTTTTAACTTCAACATCCTTGCAACCACTAAGCAATGCTCTGAAAAACACTCAACACCCTAGTAACCAGAACATTTTATTAACCGCATAGCAATGCACCGCAAAAGCACCTTAGCAAACCCTAAGCAATGCTCCGACAATCACTTAGAACACCCTATCAACATCATAGCAACACCCTGGCAACCATCAAGCAATGCAGTGAAAAGCACTCAGAACACCCTAGCAACCAGAAAGTTTCCGTACCTGCATATCAATGCAACTAAGAACTCTCTAGCAACATCATAGCAACACCCTGGCAACCACTAAACAATGCTCTGAAAACCACTTAGAACACCCAAGCAACATCATAGCAACACCCTGGCAACCACTAAGCAATGCACTGAAAACCACTCAGAACACCCTACAACTCGAAAGTATAGCAATGCACTAAAAACACTCTGGCAACATCATAGCAACACCATGGCAACCACTAATCAATAGGCTTAAAGCCACTTAGAACACCCAAGCAAACTCATAGCAACATCGTAGCAACCACTAAGCAATGCACTAAAAACCATTCAGAACACCCTAGCAACTAGAAAGTATAGCAATGCAATGAAAACCATTCAGAACACCCGCGCAACATGATTGCAAAACCCTGGCAACCACTAAGCAATGCTATAAAAACCACTCAGAATCCCCTAGCAACATCATAGCAACACCCTGGCAACCACTAAACAATGCTCTGAAAACCACTTAGAACACCCAAGCAACATCATAGCAACACCCTGGCAACCACTAAGCAATGCACTGAAAACCACTCAGAACACCCTAGCAACTAGAAAGTATAGCAATGCACTAAAAACACTCTGGCAACATCATAGCAACACCATGGTAACCACTAATCAATAGGCTTAAAGCCACTTAGAACACCCAAGCAAACTCATAGCAACCACTAAGCAATGAACTGATAACCATTCAGAACACCCTCGCAACATGATTGCAAAACCCTGGCAACCACTAAGCAATGCTATAAAAACCACTCAGAACACCCTAGCAACATCATAGCAACACCCTGGCAACCACAAAACACTGCTCTGAAAACCACTCAGAACACCCTACCAGAGCATTTTTAGTAACCGCATGGAAATGCATCTAAAAACAACTTAGCAACATCATAGAAACACCCTGACAACTACAAAGCAATGCAGAGCACCCTAGCAACCACCTTGCAATGCCATAGCAACCAATTTGAACACTCATGCAACATGCATACAGATATACCATTCAGAATTGCATAGTAACGCCCTAGCAACCACTAGCATTGTGTGTGGTGGTCAGTTATGCATGTGCAAGCACTTCTAACGCATTTAAAACCTTGTCCATAAAATAAAATGTCTTTAACTCTAGTTCTACCATCCTCTCCCTTTCGATCTCTCTCTCTATTGTCCTGAAAGAGTTAACGCTCAAAC
>NW_026606975.1:727500-740145 GCF_029890125.1 Rhinichthys klamathensis goyatoka | reverse complement strand
AGGGGACATTGTCAGAATGTTTTGGCAGGGTTTTCTCAAAGTCATGAACAATCGTTCTTCTAGTAATAGAATTTTAAACGTTAATAGAACATTCATTCTAAGTTATAATCTAGTTTTTAATAATGTTCTTTAACATAACATTTAACATTAGCGCAAAGTTCAGAGAACATTCATAATATTTGAAGAATGATCAGATTGAACGTTCCCTTAAAGTTTGCATAACCAATAAAAAAACGCTGGACATTTTGAACATTCAGAAATAATGTTTTAATAACTAAACAGTAACGTTAGCGAAATGTGTGTGTGTGTGTGTGTGTGTGTGTGCGTGTGTGTGTGCGTGTGCGTGTGTGTGCAAAACTCCAATGGGCTTTCCTATTTCACATAATTTTTTTGACATTTATACACTCATCACAGCAGCAACTGAAAAACAGACTGTGTTTGTGAATACACTTTTGAAAAATACACACACTAGATAGTGTGTAGCTTACATCATTTGACACACAACTTCATTTTGAGATCATTAAGAGCAACAGATATGTTAAACATCTCTCATGCATAAATATCACTTCAACTGAGCAATGTGAAAATCTCCACTGTCACAGAGAACAATAGTACTGAGTGTGTGTGTAAGAGAGAGAGAGAGAGTGTGTGTGTGAGAGAGAGAGAGTGAGAGAGAGTGTGTGTGTGTGTGTGTGAGAGAGAGAGAGTGTGTGTGTGTGTGAGAGAGAGAGAGTGAGAGAGAGAGTGTGTGTGTGTGTGTATGTTTGTGTGTGTGAGAGAGAGAGAGAGAGAGAGAGAGTGTGAGTGTGTGTGTGTGTGTGTGTGTGAGAGAGAGAGAGAGTGAGTGTGTGTGTGTGTGTGTGTGAGAGAGAGAGAGAGAGAGAGAGAGAGTGTGTGTGTGTGTGTGTGTGTGTGTGTGTGTGAGAGAGAGAGAGAGAGAGAGAGAGAGTGTGTGTGTGTGTGTGTGTGTGTGTGTTGTGTGTGTGAGAGAGAGAGAGAGAGAGAGTGTGTGTGTGTGTGTGTGTGTGTGTGTGTGTGTGTGAGTGAGAGAGAGTCAGTGTGTGTGGCTTGAGATTTGTTCCTCCTGAGTGCCGTTTCTGTGAAACTCACACCTGAATTAAAGATAACACAAATGAGCCGTGCGACAGGAAGAAACATTCCCCATTTATCGAATTATCACATTGTTTTAAAACGACTCAATAAAAAGGAGCACACAGGATTTTTTTTAGGACCTTAATTAAATTAGATTTTCATTTATTTGAGTTTGTGAGTGTGAGTGTGAGTGTGTGTTAATAAGACATTTAGACTCTCAGGATTTCAAGCTATACTAACATACACCCTCAGTACAAATTTAAAGCTATAGATTATAGATCATCCAGAAATGAAAATACTTCACTCTAAACAATGCTGGGTTGTTTTAACCCAAATTTGGGTCAAATATGGACCAACCCAAATGTTGGGTTAAAAATGTAATTAAAATTTTAACCCAACTTCAACTTTCACTTTCAACTGTAAATTTTTTAATTACATTTTTAACCCAATATTTGGGTTTGTCCATATTTGACCCAAATTTGGGTTGAAACAAGTGTTTCTTTATTAAGCATCCTCATGTCGTTTCATGGAACAATATCTCCATTTAATGTTTAATTTGGGGTATACAGTATATATACTGTATATACCAACATATATATTAGGGCTGCACGATTAATCGCAATTAACATGAAATCGCGCTTAAAACGATGTTGCTTGTCGCGATTATGAAATTGCATAGGCTGTGATTATTTGTTATGTGCAGCTTGTCAGTGAAGCACGGCTCAGTAAACGCTGCTCACTCTGAAAGCACTGCGAGTTTGAGTCACTTATAACGTGCATTTGAAAAAGCAACACGCGTCAAAAATCAGCATTTATGAACCTTTTGTCCAACAAAAGACAACATTTAATAACATGTTTTACTCAACTCACTTCATAACGACGGTTGAGCTCATCCTTCTGTGAGATGATGCGCTTCTTACACAGAATAAGGCACACAGCATATTATTTCATAGTATTCTATACAGTGATAAAGGTTATGTCAATAATCATTGAAGTAAACATATACTTTATTATCATGAAAATACCCGAGAAGGCTTGAAGAACTCCGATAAATCATATATTGTTGTAGTCGTGAAAAAACAAAAATTCTGTATTATGAATTTTTAAGTCCAGACAGGTAGTTTGTTGAGGTCAAATTGTAGAGAAAGACTACACGCCTGCGCACATATATATTCAAATGCACATACCTATAGACTACACGCGTAATGTGCATGTGCACGCCGGCGCCGTTTTCACAGATTCACGTTTTTGAAGTTTGTGTGAAGATAACTTTTTATTTATTTTATTTATTTATTTTTTATTATTCAACGCCTGCACCTTAGAACCTATTTCAAGGTTTGCGTTCTCGAGCACTGTTTTGTGCAGATGAGCAACCGGAGCGTATTAAGCATTAAGGGTTTTCAGTTAAACGGTGTCGTGTTAGCGGCTCCTACATTAATAACTAATGATCTTTGCAACGGAAGTGAATCAATCAAAACTAACTTTAGCTGGACAATCACTTTATTCTAGAGCTGCTGATGATGATTATTGCTGCTTTTATTGCTGCTGCTGTTGGTTATTGCTGCTGCTGTTATTGCTGCTGCTGTTATTGCTGCTGCTTTTATTGCTGCTGCTGTTATTGCTGCTGCTGCTGCTTTTATTGCTGCTGCTGTTATTGCTGCTGCTGCTGTTATTGCTGCTGCTGCTGCTGTTATTGCTGCTGCTGTTATTGCTGCTGCTTTTATTGCTGCTGCTGTTATTGCTGCTGCTGCTGCTTTTATTGCTGCTGCTGTTATTGCTGCTGCTGCTGCTTTTATTGCTGCTGCTGTTATTGCTGCTGCTGCTGCTTTTATTGCTGCTGCTGTTATTGCTGCTGCTGTTATTGCTGCTGCTGTTATTGCTGCTGTTGGTTATTGCTGCTGCTGCTGCTGTTATTGCTGCTGTTGGTTATTGCTGCTGCTGTTATTGCTGCTGCTGCTGCTGTTATTGCTGCTGTTGGTTATTGCTGCTGCTGTTATTGCTGCTGTTATTGCTGCTGTTGCTGTTATTGCTGCTGCTGTTATTGCTGCTGCTGCTGTTATTGCTGCTGTTGCTGTTATTGCTGCTGTTGTTGTTTTTACTGCTGTTGTTATTGCTGCTGCTGCTGTTATTGCTGCTGTTGGTTATTGCTGCTGTTGTTGTTATTACTGCTGTTGTTATTGCTGCTGTTGTTATTGCTGCTGCTGCTGTTATTGCTGCGTCTGTTGGTTATTGCTGCTGCTGTTGGAAATTGCTGCTGCTGTTATTGCTGCTGCTGTTGGTTATTGCTGCTGCTGCTGTTGGTTATTGCTGCTGCTGCCGTTATTGCTGCTGCTACTGTTGGTTATTGCTGCTGCTGTTGGATATTGCTGCTGCTGTTATTGCTGCTGCTGTTGGTTATTGCTGCTGCTGCTGTTATTACTGCTGTTGGTTATTGCTGCTGCTGTTATTGCTGCTGTTGCTGTTATTGCTGCTGCTGTTATTGCTGCTGCTGCTGTTATTGCTGCTGTTATTGCTGCTGTTGCTGTTATTGCTGCTGTTGTTGTTATTGCTGCTGCTGCTGTTATTGCTGCTGCTGGTTATTGCTGCTGTTGGTTATTGCTGCTGTTGGTTATTACTGCTGTTGGTTATTGCTGCTGCTGTTATTGCTGCTGTTGGTTATTGCTGCTGCTGTTGTTGTTATTACTGCTGTTGTTATTGCTGCTGCTGCTGTTATTGCTGCTGCTGTTATTGCTGCGTCTGTTGGTTATTGCTGCTGCTGTTGGTTATTGCTGCTGCTGCTGTTGGTTATTGCTGCTGCTGTTATTGCTGCTGCTGTTATTGCTGCTGCTGTTGGTTATTGCTGCTGCTGCTGTTATTGCTGCTGTTGTTATTGCTGCTGTTGGTTATTGCTGCTGCTGCTGTTATTGCTGCTGTTGGTTATTGCTGCTGTTGGTTATTGCTGCTGCTGCTGCTGTTGGTTATTGCTGCTGCTGCTGTTATTGCTGCTGTTGTTATTGCTGCTGTTGGTTATTGCTGCTGTTGGTTATTGCTGCTGCTGCTGTTATTGCTGCTGTTGGTTATTGCTGCTGTTATTGCTGCTGCTGTTATTGCTGCTGCTGTTGGTTATTGCTGCTGCTGCTGTTATTGCTGCTGTTGGTTATTGCTGCTGTTGGTTATTGCTGCTGCTGTTGGTTATTGCTGCTGCTGCTGTTATTGCTGCTGTTGTTATTGCTGCTGTTGTTATTGCTGCTGTTGGTTATTGCTGCTGTTGGTTATTGCTGCTGCTGCTGTTATTGCTGCTGTTGGTTATTGCTGCTGTTATTGCTTCTGCTGCTGCTGTTATTGCTTCTGCTGCTGCTGTTATTGCTTCTGCTGCTGCTGTTATTGCTTCTGCTGCTGCTGTTATTGCTGATGTTGGTTATTCCTGCTGTTGGTTATTGCTGCTGCTGCTGTTATTGCTGCTGTTGGTTATTGCTGCTGTTGGTTATTGCTGCTGTTATTGCTGCTGCTGCTGTTATTGCTTCTGCCGCTGCTGTTATTGCTTCTGCTGCTGCTGTTATTGCTGCTGCTGCTGTTATTGCTTCTGCTGCTGCTGTTATTGCTGCTGCTGCTGTTATTGCTTCTGCTGCTGCTGTTATTGCTGATGTTGGTTATTCCTGCTGTTGGTTATTGCTGCTGCTGCTGTTATTGCTGCTGTTGGTTATTGCTGCTGTTATTGCTTCTGCTGCTGCTGTTATTGCTTCTGCTGCTGCTGTTATTGCTTCTGCTGCTGCTGTTATTGCTGATGTTGGTTATTCCTGCTGTTGGTTATTGCTGCTGCTGTTGTTGCTGCTGCTGCTGTTATTGCTGCTGTTGGTTATTGCTGCTGTTGGTTATTGCTGCTGTTGGTTATTGCTGCTGCTGCTGGTGGGAGCATGTAAGACATACTGCTTCAGCACAAATAGCCTAGCATATATAAAATTACCAGTAGCAGATCTATACAGGCAGAGCTGGGGAAGGTCTATTTTGATTTTTTTTGTCCATTTACTGAATTAAGTCACCAAGACTGAAACTTCTTTTCCCCCCCTATCTTACAAACTCTAATGTTTCAGACAAACAGTTCTGCAGAAACACAAAAGGAACAAAATGCTCGATGTTAGTAAGTGATTTGCATGAACTAAAATTATCAGTTACAAGGAGTCATTGCTGAATCATTGTAACCTGCTGATCAAGCACCTGGAAATCATATTCTCTGTTTTGTGAATGTAAATATTGAAGCCGTTCAAATCAGTCTAAAGTTTCTTACGCTCAAAACAGTATAAATCCGACTGGTTGCAAACCAAGTGTTTGTGTTTTTTAATGTTTTCTCTGATAGAAACTCATATTTCATCCCTAAATCGAAAGAAACTATATCTTGCATAAAGAAAAATGTTTTAAGAGAAGACTATTTTAGGATAATCACATTTTTTTGTATATTTTTATGACCACACATTTTTATTGCTGTAATGTGATAGTCATAGTCTGGACATGTTTTTGTGATTAACCAGACAATAAAACTGGCCTAGTTGTGCACAGCTGCCTTTTTCTTATTCTCAAAACTGTTAAATAGTTCTGATTTATTTGTGAGTATTTTAAAGAATAAGCGCAGAGCTTCTTTGAGTTGTTCTCTCATGTTTTCTAGGTTCTGCGGTGTGCGTTACATTGAAATGAAGTCTGGGAAAGCATTATCAGTAAGTCTGCTGGGATCGGTGTGAAATTCACACGAGTTCCTTCAAGAAACCGCCCTTCTAAACCTCTGAAGGAGCTTCGGCACGTTATGACAAACCATGAGCGTCAGCTTTTGACTCACTCTCTAGGTATGAGGGACCCAAGATCAGTTAAAATTCTGGAACATGTCTGTTATTTCGATTCGAGCGCTGGTGGTTTCTCTGGGTGGATGTGGGCAGCTGAAGTCAACAGAGCCACGAGAAAAGAAAAAGTCAATAAACTTTGAGAGGGTTAGTCTCTGCAACACGGACTTCCTCCCGCGCAGGGGAAACACACATTCACACACACACACTGCTATCGACAGCACGATCTGGACAGTGTGTCTGGTGTTACAGTAAATTCAGGTGGAGCACCTGCTTGATAAGAAAGAAGGACTTTTGACGCTTCCTTTTCATCCGGTCCACACCCACATTATTCATGAGCGACTAAAATGCACGTCTCAATTCACAACTTTAAACTCTTTCATAACTGAATACTAATAAAATCGACTTTTCGGGGTAAGATTGGGGATCGATCCGGGTTTGTTCCGGCCTACATGATCCGTGTGCGCTCAGAAGAGAGTTTACGAGGAAACATATTTCTATTTTTGGTTGAGTTGCAGTGTAATTATATATTTAAGTACTGTGTAATATTAATTAACACGCACTTCTATAGGGTTAGGATATGATTTGGGTTTGGTTGAGAGTTAGTTGCATGTAATTATGCATTATTTACTGTTATTATTACTATGGTAAGTACATGTAACATGTGTAACTGCTCCTTTGTGAGAAACAAATAATGCTGAAAAAAGACCAGGTGCACAAAACACACACGATACATTTAGTGTTATAGTAACATGATTTATAGGATTTATTCATATTTTGTTTTAACATCTTTGATTTATTTTTATTCAATTTAATTTTTTTATGAATTCTTTGTATTTCAACTTTAAACTCATGTAAAAGGGTTAAAAAGACCTAATGGTTAGGGTTTATAATAACAGCACTGGTTACATCATTGACTTTAACGACAAAATCATATTTCATATAAGCTGCAGATCTATTTTTAACTCTAATCCGTGTCACTGGTTAAAGTCACCAAGACTGACGCTTAAAAATAGTTTTATCTTATAAATTCTAATGTTAGAATAGAAACAAACAGGTCTGCAGAAACAGAAAATGAACTTTGCTCGATGTTGTCAAGTGCATGAACTAAAACACCAGTAACAATGAATGATAACTATTTCCTGTTTATCAGTAACCCTTTCCTGCTGATCAAGCACCTGGAAATCATTTTCTATATTTTGTGTGTGTAATTATTGCTTGTTAAGAATCTTTCAAGCCGTTCAATTCCGTCTAAAGTTTCTTGTTCTCAAAACTGTGTAAATAGTTCTGATCAAAATGCATGTTTGTTTTGTGAGTATTTTAAACGCCCTTCTTAGAGTTTGTTTTCTCTCATATATTTCATCCCAAAAGTGAAAGGCATTATATTTTTTGCATAACTATTTTAGGACCATCACATCATTTTTGACAATTAAGCACAATTGACCACACATTTTATTGCCGTAATGTCAATTTCTTTTAGTTGAAAGCATGTACGCATCATAGTCTGGACATGTTTTTGTGATTAATCCGGTAATAAGACTGGCCCAGTTGTGCACAGGAATATTTTCTTGGGTTTCCAAGTCCTCTTTTCTGAAACTTTTCATTTTGCTGAACCTAAAAAAAAATAATAATAATGAAGAAAGGCATGAAAAGAAAAAAGCTCTTATAAAAGACAGAAACTGAAACTCTTTTCTTGTCAAATCCGCCCACGTTTCCTGAATGCTCTCTCTCTCTCTCTCTCTCTCTCTCACACACACACACACACACACTCACTCTCTCTCTCCTCTAACAAAAGACCAGCCAGAGAGAAAGGTACAGGAAAAAGACTTAAACTAACCTCCCCTGTTAAAGAATACCAGACCAGTTACACATGTGGTCTCGTTAGCTAAAAATGTTGACATGGAAACCATAGCGCATACGTTACATGTGCGACATCAAAGGAAAAGAAATGACAAGAAACAGAAAGAAAAAAGCCAGATGAAAAGCTCTTGTCAGAGTCTGTTCAGTGCTCGTTGCACCGCAAATGCTTCGACCGCAGAAGTGGAAAGTTTCCATGTCGCAGGTCATAAACCGCTTCACTGTTCAGGCCTGATGTCCACTGTACAAGCGCACATGCAGTTGTTTTTAATGAATGCATTTTGGTTGCACTTTATTTCAAGGTGTCCTTGTTGCAGTGCAATTATATATTTAAGTAGGCCTACTGAGTAATATTAATTAACAAGCCTACTGAATATAGGGTTATGATTGAGGTTTGGTTGAGGGTTAGTTGCATGTCAATATGCATCATTTAATGTTATTACTAACATATGTAACAAGGACACGGTTAAATAAAGTGTTACCTGCATTTTTTTCAGCATGCTGCTAAAATAGACCCTTTTTGGGAAGCTTGTTTTTGCCACATAATAAATAAAATACAAAAGGTAATTGCAACTTTTTATCTCACAATTCAGACCTTTTTTTTTGCACTTGCAACTTTACCACAATTCTGATTAAAAAAAAGTCAATTGCGAATTACAAACCCTGAATTGTGAGATAAAAAGTTGCAATTACCTTGTATTTTTATTTTTTACCCTTTACAGTTCTGTTTTTCACATTAAAAAATATAAAAATAAAAACAAACATCACCATTCCGCCTTGTTTTTCAAGAAACACTTTTCACCATCCAATCATTTCCAGATGGACATTTTTTCTCTCAATGAACATTTTACAGATAAAAGTAAAATGACTGACTTTTGATTGCATGACTTTAGCACCGTGGCAAATCTAGAGGAGAAACATTTGAGATTACTGGGGTCTCAGGAAAAATAAAGCAGGGGACATAAAGTCTGTGTTTAATCTCATCGTGATGCAATTGTAATATTAAAGATATCGCATCATTCCTATGGAAAGTTGAACTTTTGGCCTTCTTCCTGGTGCTTTATCCAATGAAATATCAAGGTTTTGCTTGTTGCTTTATTGTAATACACACAAACAATAACACACACACAATTGCACAATGAAACGACATCTTTCCATCTCCACCACCGTATGTTTCATTAAGATTATATGACTGGGATATTCCTCGTAATGTGTGTCTCAGCACGGAATGGCGGTTCTGGTTTCCAATTGTTCAATAATGATCTATTCAACACCCGCCGCAATATGAATAAAACATAAATGGAGGGCGGCGAGGCAGTTTTACTGTATAGCTTTGCTTGTCAACTGCTTTAAAAAAAAAAAAAAAAAGCATAATATGAGAAATGTTGGTCTATACTTTTAGAATCAACCACAAAAACCGAGAGATGTCGGGTCACAGTCCACTAAAACACACCGTATGGATGTTGATTCGCAGTAAAAGCACATGAGACGTTTAGCATTCATGTTCCCTGCTGTGTGAGAGTGACTCATATGTGTTATAGCATAATGCTTTTCTCTTTCTCATTCTCATTTCTTTTATAACAGTGAAGTAACCGACCATTGCAAACAAAAGTATAGCATGTTTTCAGATCGGCCAATTACTTTAAGCATTAAGGCACATGAGGTTGTGCTGTAGCAAATATCATCAATTTGCATTATGGATGCATCATATATCGGCATCGTTATCGGCCTAGTGAGAAAATTTGGCTGATTTATTAAAGCTGGTAAATAATGTATTATTTTCTTCAGCTGAGACGCTTCAGATGCGCACTGTTCAACATGATCGGTTTAAATTGCTTGAAATATGATTGGACTCACTTCAAAAAAGGAAAATACAGTGAAGTGCAACATGTGCAGCGCAAGCCTGTCATATCGGCTACATAAAATCATAATGAGAACATTATAATTGTGTGTTTGGGACATGGATTATAATGATGAGACTTGATTTTGTAATCTTGTAATCAAAAATTATATAAAAATGTAGATTTATCGGCCGATATATCGGTTATCGGCTTTCAAGTATAAAGAATTATCGGTAAAATTTTGATATCGGTGCATCGCTAAAGGAAGTGGTTGTTATGAATGTCAATGTACATTAAAAGAAAACACCACAAATCTCTCATTTAACGTTTTTATTACGGACAAAAAAATGAAACAAAAAGGCATAGTGACACAAAATGACCTGGCTGGCAAGGAAAGAAAAAAAAAAACAGTATTCAAAAAAGTAAAAATAAAAGCAATTGTCATAATCATCATCATAATCAAAAAACAAAATAACGATAAAATTCAAATATTGTAGTTATAAGCAAAATTGATCTCATTTTGTTCATAAATAGAAACCTGTTAAACATTATTAAATATTAACTGATGGGCAACTTGCTGATAACAATTTTAAAATAATAATCATTGCTGACTTTACAAATAAAATAACTACAATTGGCAGGTTTGTACACAAATGAAATGTCGTCCAAGTTATTTATTTTATTCAACTAAAAATAGTATGCTACAGTAAAAAAAAAAAAAAAAAGATTAAAATAAAACGTTTGACTAAATGATCAAATGCATTTAATTTTAAAGATGAGATCAACACAATAGAACATCTAGCAAAAGCTACTAGAAAACTATAGACCCACTGTTGATTTAATTTACTGTGTGCTGTATTATCTCACATTGAGAACATTATAGTTCACCTTTACATGTTATATTGGTGGTTGTAATGTCAGTCAAGAAGACCAGGCAAAAGAAATGACCCGGGTTTCAATAGAACAACAACTGCGTTAGACTTGAAACGTACTCTATTCAAGTACATGATGTGAAACGTGTCTGGGTGATTCAGCGTTTTCTTCATCTACAGTCAGTCACTGTCAGGGTGGAGAAAAGATCCAATATTGCTGAACGATAAACATCTGGAAAGTGTGTTCACATCTGTGTACTTGTGTAAAGTATGTTTCTGACCTTTGACCTGAATCTGGAGGCGCCTTCAGAACCTGAGAGTAAATCAACAAATCGCTTCTTCGTCAGACCATGCGTTCGCGATCTCAGAGTCCGTTTCCAAATCAAAAATGGGGCTCCGATGAATCGTGGAGCCTAAATGGAGAGCCAGGTCATGCAGTGTGTCATGGGTTTTGCCATAGATCTTTTTTTGGGGGGGGGGATCACACCAGTGAGCACAGATTTTTAATGCAAGATTGTGTACGTGGTGTGGAAACACTCTTCTGATATCACCTGCACAGGCTGTTCACTTACACAACGCACAAATACACTCACACACACACCCATTCACACCAGCACGCATTCACAAAATACCATTTAAAATACAAATTAATGAATTATAATAAGTCATATTAAAGAAGAAAAAATATCTGGACTTCATCTTCCCAATTTGACCCCCCAAAAAGTGATATTTACAATCACACTGTGACAGATCAACAAAGACCGACACGGGTCTTTAAACTTACAAAAAGAAGTTGTATTTATCAATTTTTCCATTCTTTTTTTTTCTTTTTTCTTGTCTATGTTTTTTTTTAATTTTTTGAGTTTTGAACAACGTGTCGCCCCTCGAAAGAGACTTTTCCCTAAAGTAACAGCAGACCTGTTTTTTGGCCAAAAGAAGAGCTATGTTGCAAGCAGGAAATAAATAAAAAGTACAACGACAAAATAAAACAAAAATGAGACGAGGAGGAAAGTAACTGAGAAACTAAGAGGAGAGTTTTCCTCTGTTATAGTTAAAGCTCATTTGCCCTGAGGGCCAGTTTAATGGTAGTTTGCTTTATTTTTTTTCCTTTTCGTTTTTGTTATATACATCTTTTTTTTGTTGTTTTCTTTTAAGTTTATTCAGAGACGGGGTGAGTGCTCTCTGAGGTCTCTGGCGCAGAGGCCTGTACATTTTTAAGTGCTTGGCAAAAATGAAAGGATCACTAGTAGTCTTCAGAACGCGTACACACACACATCCTTCTAAAAACGAATGTAAAATGACACTGAGGGAAACTGATGATGTCTGGGAAGGGTGGAGAGGTGCGGGGGGGACTCCCTGGTGTTGTTTCATCTTTTCTCTTTCCGTTCTCCTTGTTTTTCTTCAAGTGAGGTAGAGTGGCTTATCCCTGCCTATCATACTGCCACTGCAAAACAATGAAGAGCAAATCAGCGTCAGGAGGAAAAATTTCACCCAAAAACAAGAATTGTGTCGTCATTCACTCACTCTCGTGTCACTCCAATATATATATATATATTTAAACACGCACACCTATAGAATGAGCTCTTAATACGCATACACCATCAGCGTTCTCACAGGTTTGCGTTTTTAAAGTTGGTGTAGAGAGAACTTAAAGGGGTAGTTCACCCAAAAATGAAAATGATTCTCCCTCGTGTCGCTCCAAGCCCGTTAGACCTCCGTTCATCTTCGGGACACAGTTTAAGATATTTTAGATTTAGTCCGAGAGCTTTCTGTCCCTCCATTGTAAATGTATGTACGGTATACTGTCCTTGTCCAGAAAGGAAATAAAGACATCATCAAAGTAGTCCATGACACACGTCAGCAGCGTCTTACGTCAGCGGCGGCACTGAACGCGGATCCACAACAGAACCCGAATACACACACACACACACACACACACACACACACACCAGACACACGTCAGCAGCGTCTTACGTCAGCGGCGGCACTGAACGCGGATCCACAACAGAACCAGAATACACACACACACACACACACACACACACACACACCAGACACACGTCAGCAGCGTCTTACGTCAGCGGCGGCACTGAACGCGGATCCACAACAGAACCCGAATACACACACACACACACACACACACACACACCAGACACACGTCAGCAGCGTCTTACG
>NW_026606975.1:707500-720000 GCF_029890125.1 Rhinichthys klamathensis goyatoka | reverse complement strand
TGCAGTGTGTTCTGGTTGTACAGTGCACATTTTTTATACTATGCATTGTTACATGGTAGTGTGCCGTTCCCATCACACCTCATAAACACAAGCACGTGTGGCGTCTAGTGCATGAAGCTGTATGCAGTGTGCCACACTAAATGGTCATGTTTGGAATTAAATAGAGTTTACTGTGCGATATATGCTGTATATTGTATACTCTTGTATTTAATAAAGTAGTATGCATGCAATGCTAAACATTTCTACGGCTTATTTGCATTTTTAAAAAATCACGAAATGAAGTGCATTGCATTGTGGGTCTGTACCTACACCGCACAATTTGGCAAATGTAGTGCATGCATATAAAAATTTCGGTAACACTTTACAAAAGCGCTAATGTATTAACTAACATGAACAATATATTTGTTACAGTATTTATTCATCTTTGTTAATGTTAGTTAATAAAAATACATTAACTAATGATAACAACATTTTAAGAAAGTATTAGTAAATGTTAGACACAAATTAATAAATGCTGCATAAGTGGCATTATGCTAACTAATGTAGTTAACTAGTAATGAACCTTATTGTAAAGTGTTACCGAAATGTCAGATGTAACGCACAGTGTTACATGGCAATCACACCCCATAAACACAAGCACGTGTGGCGTCTCCCAGCATGCACGCTAACCTGCTGTCCTGGGGGTGGGGAGTGCAGCGGAGCCTGGAGGCCCATCTGGTGAGAGATGATTGGCTGTGACTGGACCTGCTGCATGCGGATTGGCTGGTTGAGGAGCGAGCCCTGGTGCAGGGAGAGCTGCTGGTGGAGGGGGGGGCTGATCTGGAAGGAGGCTGGGGGGGAGGCACTGAGCGCGGGCAGCATGGCCGAGCGGGGCAGGCCGTGTCTGGGAGCCCCCGCTGCGTAGCTCTGGAGGTCTGAGAGGGGGAAGGGGTACGGGGAGGAGGGCTGGGGCGGGACGCTGTACAGGGGGGTGTTGGGGGGCATCATGTGTGACGACGGCTGGCTAGACTGCCCGCTTTTGCTCTCCACCGGGTCACTGTAGGTCTGAGGGACAGAATATGCACATCATTAAATGCATCTACACTGAAAAAAAAAATAAAAAAATGGTGAAGGACAGAAAAGGCACATCATCAAATGCATACACTGAAGAAAAAGAAAAAAAAGGTGACGGATTTACTTTTTAATCAATTTTCACTTAGAAATTTCACACATAATTAAATAAATGGCAGGTAACACACTTGACATTTTTAAGTAGAAAGACTGAAATAGTAAACCTCATGATTCTACATTTACAGTGTAAGTTGATTGCACAATTCTGGATAAATTGAGAATTCTTTTATGATTTTTTTTTTTTTTGACTAAGCAAACTAAACAAAATATCATAATTTACTAGAGGTTCTGACCATTTTTGCTTGCTACAGTCTATTTAATTTGAGTTCATTCTTTTTTTGTTTAAAAAAATAGGATTTTGTGAATGATTCACTCATAAATACTTCACTTGTGTCATTACTGGATGAATCAGCATTTTTGAACGAATCTCTTGAATGAATGATTTAAAGACTAATAAATACTTCACTTGTTTAATTTACTGGATGAATCAGCGTTTTCGAACGAATCTCTTGAATGAATGATTCAATGATTCACTCATAAAGACCTCATTTGTGTCATTACTGGATGAATCTGCGTTTTTAAATGAATCTCTTGAATGAATGATTCAATGACTAATAAATACTTCACTTGTTTCATTACTGGATGAATCAGCGTTTTCGAACGAATCTCTTGAATGAATGATTCAATGACTCACTCAAAAATACTTCACTTGTGTCATTACTGGATGAATAAGCGTTTTCGAACGAATCTCTTGAATGAATGATTCAATGACTCACTCAAAAATACTTCACTTGTGTCATTACTGGATGAATAAGCGTTTTTGAACGAATCTCTTGAATGAATGATTCAATGACGAATAAAAACAGTCTCTTGTCGCCGCCTACTGGCGTAACGATGTAATGATACAATCGTTTATTGAAGCGCCGTGTTACTTTCAAAAGGTGATATATGTATTTATTTTACGCTTTTATAGACATCAGTGTTTATTTCCCACTATAAACTGTTATCCCAGTACTTCTGTGATCATTTGAATTCTTGTAACACAGAAATAACGATACTGTGTGTGTGCTTAAAAAAAACAGTTTGTGAAGAACACAGATTTGATTGTTCTGGTTTTGATTTTGTCAAAGTTTTAATAAAAATAGCCGAATCACTGTCATTTAGAAACAAGATCATGTGGGTGTTTGAATCGAGATCGCCATCTTTTAACGATTAATCGTGCAGCTTAATATTGTCAATACGAATTATATTATCAGTAGATAAATGTGAGATGTTCTTAAGTGTTGACAAAACTCGATGATCAGGGTTTTCAGCATGATTTTAGAAGAGCATCTTTTGCTTCAGTGGAAATGAAATCTCATTTGTTTCTCCTAGACATCGCTGAGCTAGAAAATAAAGTCTCCAGCATCTCAGATGTTTCTGGGAGAAAAAGATCCCAGAAATCTCACGTGTCTCCTCTAGAAGAGATCGGACTGCTTGGATTTCCCGAAGTATGCAATCAAAAGTCAGTTATGATCTCAAACATTTCTCATCAAACGATCACATTTATGTTAGCGCTCTCATATACATATATTTAAGGTGGAACATTTGAGGTGATGCTTCAATGAATCCTAAATGAGCATCATTCTTCTGGAGACCGTGCAACAAACCGAAGTGTCAGTAGAAAACCACAGTGAGAAACAGTAGCAAACACCAATCGCACGAACACATCTATCTCTGATTTATCAAATTGAGAGCATGCGCTTACAGCAGAGCATTGTTTCATTACCGTTTTACGCATCGTAAATGGCAATATGTTTTTCAAATGCCAGCGCGTGATGGGCAGTCGGTCGTGTTCATCAGCTGTCACAACCCGGGCGCCTTCATAATGCCTCATATTTATTGAGCAGAACATCTAAACTGATCACCATGAAGAGATGGAGGGCTGAATCTGTGTCCGTAGAGAACCGAGAGAAGGCCAAGCATGTGGACGTGAGCGTTTGAGCGAGCACATCTGCTTCGGACATTTCCAAACATTTCTCTTTAAATTAAACAAGTGGAGATTGTCCAGGTCCTGAACGTACATCATCACACACACACCACATGATCGCTTTCAGAAAAGAAACTGCCATTAACCGCCTCATATTTCATAAAACCTCGAAACAACATTACAAAACGAGAGTTTAAAAAGTCATTGTAAGGATAAAATGACAAATGCAATGGTAAAAATGTACTTTTACACAAACACAAACCCTTATTTCTATAAAACTACTAAGACAATAATGCATCACACTATAAAATAGCACCAGGTGCATGAGTTTAAACACTCAAACGTCACATTTCCCACCAATTCTTTTAGTCTTAATTATGCATAAAAACCTAATTTAGGAGTAAAAAGAGTCATCCTCTTTTCACGAGTGTATGTTTCAAGGTTTGGGCCGTGAAAACGATGTGCATTTGATAGTTTTTTCTATCATATTTTCCTCCTTTTCAATGCATGAGAGTATATTACGAACACATCAAGCAAAGCATCTGCCAAAACCAGATTTTGACGAAATATTTAATTATACGCAATGAAGGATGAGAAAGGCGTTTAATAAAAGCCTCTGAGTCTGATGAATACTGTATTCACGGCTTAATCAGCGCTCTTGTTTTGGGCCAGGGAGCTCAGAGAGCGAGGTATGGGAAAGAAGAGGGAGTGTTTAGCATGAAAATGCAATTTGCGTTTTTCAAAAGAGAAACAATGAATGTAAAATTAGTGGTTTGAAATCGCAGCGTTTTATTATGCAGATGAACGTATGCAATGAAACGGCAGATCATGCTGATTTCTGCTCGTTTGAGTCTGTCAAATCACTTTGGCAAATTTGCTATCGATTTATGGATCGCACGAGCGTGATGCCGGCCGGACGAGCAATCCGATAGATTAAAACGACGGTTAGAGACCGCGGAAACATGACAGAGACCAATATGGTTACGGATGAACTAATGATGCTGTTTTCGGGAATGTATATACGAGCGTGCCAACAGTATTGAAGAATGAGTTCACACACATAAAGAATCGGTCATCTTTTACTTCCAAAGCTGGTTGGCTAAAAAAGGAGAGTTATAGCAGTATCTTTATAAGGTTATTTTCTATGATCAACTTTGACTATCCAAATTAGTGCACTTATGCACTGTTCTATGCCATTTTGTAGTATAAATAGTGTGAGTTCTGTGTTCACACTGAAAATTCCAAATAGAATGTTGATGAAAAAAAAGAAACAGTTTAGAATGTTCATGCACTGTCACAGCGTTCCTTATATGGCGGAGGGGGAGGGGCTTACAGACTGATGTTGAATGACATCATAATCTTATTAAATGAATAAACTACACGGTTGAGAACATATAGTGTGTCATTTGGGAATTTATATAGTGTGTAATTTTAGGATTAATTATATGCTGTTATAGTATTTATATATTTTTTAGCTTTTATTATTATATTTTCTGATTTAATTTTAGTAATTTTATTGTGTGCTTTTGACATTTTTTTATTAGTTTTTTTATATTTGTTATATCCTCTTCATTTTTTTTTCAGTCTATATTAGTAAAGTCATCTTAGAACTTAAGAATTTTAGAACTTTTTTAACTTATATTAGTTTCGTTCATGTAGTTTTTCATTTATTTGATTTAATTTAATTTAACAAAGTCTGAAAAAACACCATAAAAGTAGCACTATATTTCTTATAAATCTTCCAGTCACATGATGGACTGGCATGAAGGTGAAAATGAACGATCCCTTTAAAACACACGTCCACGAGCACTCTTGCGCTGACAGCTCTTGCCGTGAAAGTGTGTGCTGAAATCTTTAGTCTAATGTTTACACCCCCCAACATTAGCGCTGACCCAAAGACGTGAACCCGTCCGGTTACCTTGGAAACCAGGCTGGCTCGGTACGCTGCCAGGGCCTTCAGGTACTCCTTCTTCGCCGCTTCTGTTTTCCGTTTATATGCCTGCGAGGGAACGAAACACAACTGTGAATAAACACACAAACAGACACAAGCGTAATGCTAGAATATGAGCACTTAACCTTCACTTTGCACCTGGCCAGTGTCACGTCAACAACTTTCAACCTCACGCATCTACATGAAACACGTATGACATGCGCTATAGCTGAGCATCACAGCGAGTCAGGCTAAATTTAGCTCAGATTGGAGAAAAAAAGCTATTGCATGTAAATGCAGTTGCAATACTACAATAACTACATGTTTAACCCCATAAAGCTACTGTTTCATATTTGATATGCAAATTTCTAAGGCCTCTAAATGATGAACATGATCTGATAAACCTACAACAAAATCTCCAGTCTCTGATTGACCGTTTAGACTTGAAATCTGCACTGATTTTTTATCAAGTAAACATAATAACTTTGATATTGTTAGTAATATTTTAACTGGACTGAAGCAACTTTGGTTTACTTGAGTACGTCATTTATTAGAAAAATGAGTATCAGATATGATGATCATCAGGCTTTTGAGGAAGGTTTATTTGTTCATCTCTCAATCATCATTGAATTGTGTTTTAAAACTACAGAGCTTTGATCATAAACTAAGCATTTATATATCATCTTACTAAGACATATTATTGGCAGATATTGATATTTCTATGCACGTTTCTGCTGTACTGTTATAACAAGCATCAGAATTTAATCTTTTTGTCCATTTAAATATCAGCATCTGAACCAAATTGCATATTTTTCTCAATTTGAGAATACAATTGAGCTGTTTTTTCCCTCCATATTCTCATTATATCAGACAATTTCAGCCATAAAAGCCTGATGTATCAAATATGATACTCAACAACAAAAAAACACATATGCAAACTTGTTTAAAGGTTTAATAAACTCGACTTCCATTTAAAAAAATGAGATTTTTCTGAGTATTTTTTCATATGCCAGTCTTTACAGGGTTAAATATCAGGGTTTGATATTGAAAAGTCCATAAAAACACACACACTGAGAATTATAAGTGTACATCCCACATCAAAGAAACAGCGCAGAAGAGAAGGATGGGGGTTGTGGAGGGAGAAAGACAGAATTCAAGCACACAAAGTGAATGAAATGCGATGTAGGCTAATGTAATTGCTTGTCAATCATTTCACATCCCAGAATTACGCTTTCCATTTCTTCTTGGCATCGAGTGCGGCCAATTCCCTCCTGAAACTGGGGCGGACATCAGAACCATTTCATCTTATGAGGGAAAACACGCTTTAAATCGGTGACAAAATACGTCACGCTGCTTCCAGACACAACGTTAAATTGCAAATGGAGAAAAAGGCGATGTGACTTAACAAGATGAATATGGCTGCAGTCCCATAGGAAGATAAAAACACAGATGAGATCTCTTTAATATCACAATTCTGTCTCCTACAGCAATCCTATTTATATGGAGAGCAAAAATCTAAATAGACAATTCCATTCTTATATGGAATATTGCAGTGTTTTTATCATTATTCTAAATGATTTATCCGTGCACATCATTATTGTGTTAATAATCTTGAATCAGAGTAACTTCCTCTCGTAGCATCTCTTCTCTGATGATGTGGGCGGGGCTATAACCTGTCACTCACATGAGATCAGCCAATAGCAAACCACAACCATCCAATCAATTCCTCACAGACAAAATCAAGCCCCGCCCACATTTGTTCTTGTTCCAGAAGCGTTTCACTCGGATATACGAGCGCAACTTCCATTTCAAGCCGACTATAAAGTCGTGAGAGTGAGAGTTTCATATCTTCTATTGGTCATAATAACAATAGTTTAGTCAAAACATGAATTGAGCACCTGCACATATTCATACAACACTCACAGCAACCAAACATATGAACGGATTGAGAATACAGACACAATGGGTCTCATTCATGAAACACGAGCAGAACGAATTTTTGTGTAAATCGTGTGTAAAGTGGTTCTGGCGTAAATTTTCGGATTCATTAAAATGTTCGTATTTTCCAAATGTTAGTTGTTACAAAAGAAATCTACACCTGCTCCCAGCCACGCGTGAATAGTGCGCTTAACACCCGAATGTTTTGCTCATTAATAACTAAGGCTGCATTTCAATTCACCTTAATCGGGTACATATTTACACAGCATTTTGAAAAAATATTATATATAGTAATTACATACGGTTTTTCTTATTATGAGAGCCAGTATAGCATCTGCGATGGTGGTCCTTCTCCAGTTTGAATACTATTTTTCCGAAGTGAACTAATTCGTTTTTTGCTCTCAAGCTTAATGTCGAACCATTTTCTTCTCACTTCTGGGAATGTTCGATTAACAGATGAAACTCCATTAACTGCATCTGTAATATGCTTTTTTTTAGGACCCGATACGCCACTATGTACGCTTGAAAATAAAATGTGGCGTTTTGAATGAACTTCTGATAATAAAACTTCAATTTCTGCATCTGAGAAATTTTTTTTTTCATTCGCATTCATGTCATAATATGATGCCCATATATAGTTGTCAGTCGGATTTAATGGGCGGGATTTATGGTAATTGAGAATGAACGTGCACGCGCGTCCCATTTACGACTGATTGGAATTCATTAACACACACACACATTTCACTATCACATCTGACGTTTATGAAGTATTTGTGAATCAGGAGAAGAGTTTTCGGGAAGGTCTCTTAACGCGCAAATCACTCGCATATTTACTCGTATATTTACGAATGTTTCATGACTGAGACCAAACAAATCTAATGAACGTTCACAAATGAACAGCAAGACTGTTTAAGATTCTCATCAATGAACTAGAGAAAGCCGGAAACGTTGACAACTAGAACAAAAGGAAAGGTTGAGAGAAGTGCATTCATGTACATTTTCTCAACAAACTATTTTGTTTCGTCAATTTGAATTTGTTCGTTCACCAAATGTAAAAAGCCTCATTCCGTACAGATTTCTTCGTCAGCACGTTTTCAGTTAGTAATACAATACATTGATCAATCATTTTGGTAACCGTATATTTAGTTTAATATTCTATATAGTAGATATCTGGACTATATAAGGCTCGTTCAAACCAAGGATGATAACTATAACAATAACTATATTAGCGTCAATATCGTTCTGTTTACCGGTGAAACTCTAAAAATTAGAATATCATGCAAAAGTTTCAGTAATTCAACTTAAAAGGTGAAACTAATATATTATATAGACTCATTACATGCAAAGTGAGATATTTCAAGCCTTTATTTGTTATAATTTTGATGATTATGGCTTATAGCTTATGAAAACCCCAAATTCAAAATTAGAATATTGTGAAAAGGTTTTCATATCTGTAATCCATAATCATCACAATTATAACAAATAAAGGCTTGAAATATCTCACTTTGCATGTAATGAGTCTCTATATAATATATTAGTTTCACCTTTTAAGTTGAATTACTGAAATAATGAACTTTTGCACCATATTCTAATTATGAGCTTGCAGTCGTCTGTCGCTTTAAATGCTCGAGCTCATTAAAGCAGGATGGATTCTGATTGGCTGTTTTTATTGTTTATCAGCTGGAAAAAAACCTTATTCTGGAATGAAATTATTCTAACGAAATGGTTTCTCTGTGCCATTATCTTTATAGTTATTAAACCATTATCATTCTTGGTGTGAACAGGCAACTTAGTAACTTTCCATATGTCTCTCTATATAATAACTCTCATTAGAGTATTAGTAGACTGTATTTTAGGGTTCGGGTTAGTAGAATAAGTTGACATGTAGTAGTTATACTGATAAAGTGTTACTGTGACCTCAACACTTGATACACAAATGTAACAGTGACCGCTTTCAAATGATATAAATGCTGATAAGCGCAACTGTTGATCCGTCAGCATGTCTGAACCGTCACTGAGGAGATTAATTCAACCAACAGAACAAAAATAACGATAAATTACTCTCGAATACCTTCAGCGAACGTAAGTTTGTGACCTAGCGTGTTGCTAGTTAAATATTGAACGGGGTGGCGTGGTTTCGTGTAGTAATGAACTCCCGAGGAGCTTCCAGCAGCTTTGGTTTCAAATTAATTTAACCTCCACTAATGAGTGGCCCTAACGACAGCAGCTCTTAAATAAATTACCATGCCTAAGGATTTCTAATTATTCCAAAGTGAGCGGATTCATTAGCAATTGAAGCCGTCAGAGAGGGAGCAGGTCGCTATGAATTAGAAGTAACGGGAGCATGTGTTGGCGTCTTAATCGTGACACGCCGCTCGCCCCCCGCAGAATTAGCTGTAATTGTACCTTAATGAAATGTTCTTGTTTGATAACCGGTTAATTATGGAAGACAATAACTCGTGAGACCCGCTGACACGGGGAGCGGGCTCAAACCCGGAGAGGAGAGAGAGAGAGATATCGTGCTGAAGGCCTGGAGACAGAACATGTCACAACGCTTTATTTCTGTGTGGATCTGAAGAACAGAGTTATGCTGATAGTGAGAGCATGAGAAACAACACGAGTTGAGTTTGATACGTTATTATCTAGAGCCGGACGATCCCACGGACCTTCCAGAAGAGCAAAGCCTGATAATTAATGAGACCGACGCTCCGGTGACATTCCCACAGAAGAACAAGATCATTACACACACAAGCACCAAAAAAACTCATGTCCGGGTCACATGACACCCTCACATTTCCAATCGGTGCGATGCATTCCACTACATTTGAGTTTTATTTGCAAATTAACTTTAAATCAGCATAAATAAAAGGTAATTAAACTATTGCTTCCATGATATATAAACACGTCTACTTTTAATAGAATTTAAATTTAGGGCTGTCAAATGATTAATCACGATTAATCACATCCAAAATAAAAGTTTTTTTTACATAATATATGTGGGTGCACTGTGTATAATTATTTTGTATATATATAAATACACACACATGCATGTATATTTAAGAAAAAAATATATTTTATTTATACATAAAATATTTATATTTATATATAATATAAATTATATATAAATCTATATACAGTATATACATGAAAATATATTTTTTAAATATATACAAGCATGTGTGTGTATTTATATATATAAAATAATTATACACAGTGCACCCACATATATTATGTAAAAAAAACTTTTATTTTGGATGTGATTAATCACGATTAATCATTTGACAGCCCTAATTTAAATATTATATTTTATTTTATTTTCACATTTAAGTAACAAGAATTTGGGGGAGGGGTGATACTTTTAATGATAATCATATCAATTTTTTTTATTTTTTTATTATTCATTTATTTATTTTATTATTAAATGTCCAGTGTCCAGAAATAAATCCGGACATATTCTTGAGATTTATGCATAACAAATGTTCATGATAATAATGTTTCAATGCAAACTAATGGTTAATCTTTAATAAAATAAAATAAATATATATATATATATATTTAAATGAAATATGAAGTATGTCTGGAATATATCCAGACATGTTCTTGAGATGGTTTTAAAAAAAAGTCAAATATATTATATATATAAATAACATGTGTATATATAAATAACATGTGTATATATAAATAATAAATACAAAACATACACAAAAAAAGTTTTGAGATTTATGCATAAAATACAAAGTAAAAAAGTAAAATATCTATAACAAAATTAATAATAAAATAAACTTACATATTGGAGGGTGAGCTAAATTTACATGATAATGTTACAATGCAAAAAGTGGTAATGTTTTTAAAATATATATTTTTTTATGAAATATGAAGTACGTGTCTAGAAATGTTCTTGAGATTTAGTAAAAAAAAAAAAACACACACATACACATATATATATATATATATACATACGCACACATACATACATACACATATACATATAATAAATACAAAACATAAACTATGAAAAAAGCCACTGGACCGTGTGTGTGTGTGTGTGTGCAGAAGAGCAGAGCCGCTCTTTAATGAACGGGGTGTGACTGGCGCTCTGGAGCTTCTCTAAGCAGTAAATAAATGTTGGGGAATGAGGGCTTATTGCCTGCGGTTGAGAGGGCGGCTGGAATTATGCCTGTTCAGTCACCGCGGTTCTACATCATTTAACATATTCATCATTCACATGACTGACAGGTCAGGGCCATCACTAAAAGAAATGACAGTCATCTATTGGAGCAGAGGCCTATCAATCATCCACTAATGGCCCTATCAGAGCGGCTCCTCGTGACTCCTCCCACTCCGCTCTGTTCACACAATACAGCGCTTGAGGATGAGAAACATAATGTTGTGCAAGATTAATATGAGCACTAAAGCTCATCGCATACACCCTTACAGCAAAATATAAAGACTTTTAAGTACACTAAAAATACTGGAATCCAATTAACTTTATTTAAATCAGCATAAATAAAAGGTAATTAAACAATTGCTTCCGTTATATATAAACACTTCTACTTTTACATCTTTTTTTCACATTACAGTAGCGAGAATTTGAGGGAGGGTGTGCTAAATTTTAATGGTAATAAGTAGATAAAAGTCAATCACTATTTAAAATGTTTTTGTTTTTTTTATTAAATTTGAAGTGTTGGAGAAAAAATATATATAAATAATATATATGGACATATTCTTGAGATTTATGCTTAAAAAAAAAGTGTACAAATTTTCATAAAAAAAAAAAGGGGTTGAAAAAAATGACACTCAATAACTACAAAAAACCGTCACTGAATTAATGGATGGGTAATAGATGCATAAACATAGGTAGGCGGCTCACTAGGGATTGAAACAGAGCCGAAGTGTAAAACTTTGCCTTTCTACACGTCCAGTTGGGGCAAACGTTAGTAGCAGGTGATGATCTCACCGAGAGATGACATAACCAGCGCTAATCAGCGAATTAAACGCACCTCGGGGACACATGACCTCATGACCTCATCAGCTCCTGCGACACACAACAGATGCGTTGAGTTGAGTCACGGACAGACAATCCCTATCCCAACTGAGAGAAAGAGTCACCTTGTTATCCCACATAAATAAACACAGCAAACAGACGCCGCCGCCCAAGGACAAGCTTATTATGCTAGGAATCTGTGAAGAAAAACCAGAGTTTTCCAGCGAACGAAGGGTTAAAATGCACAAACAATAACATTTGTGAGAGCAGATGTCCTTGAGGGGGAATTGAAGGGCGCTGGGTGATGGCTAATCTCGTATTCTCAGCATGATCGAATCACCAGGCAACAGATATAAATAAAAAGAGCCCAGGAAATGAGGAATTCACATTCAAGGGTGTCAGCAGCAAAATGAAGATTCATGGTGAAGAGGGGAGAGTGAAGGAGGCAAAAATTAACTGCAAATAAAAGGACACGGCGGCTCTCAGAGAAAGAAAAGAGGAGAGCGAGCGAGAGGAATATCAGTGGTGAACACGCTCTCTCTGTCACTGAGGCAGGTGCTCTTATTTGA
>NW_026606975.1:637500-705000 GCF_029890125.1 Rhinichthys klamathensis goyatoka | reverse complement strand
CCATCCACCCATCCACCCATCCATCCATCCACCCATCCATCCATCCATCCAGTCGTTCTGCATTTACTGACTTGTTTCTGTTCCTCTCCCAGACTGTCCCACATGGAGGCCACGATCTTGGACACGTCCCCAAAGGTGGCGTTGGGGTTTTGGCCCTTGATGGCGGCCTGAGTGTCCCTGAAGAAGAGAGCGTACGCTGAGACGGGCTTCTGCGGCTCGTTCGGGTCCTTCTTCTTCTTCTTCTTCTGAGGTTTGGGCTTGGGCTTCATCATGTCAGAGGAGGGTCGCTTCTCTCCTGTGATCTGAACACAAAGAGAGAGAAAACGAATGAGTCGGGATGCATTTACTTTAGTCAACAAGACAGATGACTTGTCTAAAGCTCAAATGCTAAAACTCTTGTGTGTTTCAATGTTGCATTTAGACATTGTGACTACAAACAAAAACCTTCAACATTTCTCACATTATCTCAGTTTATTCGCTATAGTTTAGAAAATGGTGATAAAATATGAGCAGAACTCAGAGTTATTAAATCAGTTGATATTTGACTGGTTTTGTCCGTCCTTCTGTTAGACTCTCACACATGAATTATGTTGAATATCTGTCAGCTGTTAAATTTAACTACACAATTAGATAATACCAGTTTAGCTCAACCAGTGACCAAGCAATGCTTCATGTTGTTCAGTCTGTGTGTAAAAAGAGCATTGGCAATTACAGAAAACACACTGAAGAAAACATGATCAGCTCAAAGTGGAGGAATCATTTTTGGTTCCAAATTTGTATAAATGTCACTGGTAGTCGCTGTATGAAGAATTATTGGGTATAACATGTCACAGTTTACTTTATTTTGCTCTCCTCACTTACATTAGTTGATAGTGTCCTAGTAAAAACATATAAAAAATGATATCTGGTGTCTGAATAATTTTTGGTTTGACTGTACAAAGACGGGTCACTCATATTACGTAAGAATTGGGGAAAAGTGCATTGCGCAATATGGCAAAAATAAGTCCCGCATTCTACATAAAATAGCCAATCACCGAGTGGTAAAGTCTTTTTTTGGTAAAATCACATGGTAAAGTCAGTTTCCTTGAAGAGCAAAGAATGAAAATGAAATATTAAATGCATGTGTAGTTTGTTGATATCGAAGAGTTCTTCAAGTGCGTCTACATCTCCCATCATGCACTGCTGTTCCAGTCACATGCATGTTTGGCGATGCAAATGCGGGTTGTCTTTTATCTGCAAACATCATGAAATAAAAATGGGATGCACTGGATTGCAGAATGCTTTCAGTCAAGCGCCGGCGCTGTAATCTACTCTGACAGTTCGTGGACTCTCTTCTGAGCGCTCAAACATTGCGGATGAAATTGATTTCTTAATGCAGAGAGTCCAGCAGACGTTGTTAATATCCCATTTGAATCAGTGCTGCATCATCTCATGTCTGATGCACACTAATATGCATTTCTTCATCTAAAACCACTGTGCATTTAAAATAGAAACACAATTCCATTATTTAAATGAGTCGAAATGAGGATACGGACAGAGAGAAATAAAGAATGGTGAACAATACATCTTTGTCTTTAACAGGACCAAAAACAAAGAAGAGTTAAAGCAAACGAGTGAACGAGGTTTCTAGGACAGAACTTGATGGTTAGATAACATCGTTCTCTCTCATCAGCATTTTCAATGTACCAAAAAAGAGAAACTAATTTGAAGAGAGAGGAAATGTAGCATGAAATCTCCATTCACTCTGACTTTACATGGGATTTACATGACGATGATTACGCAGAACAGTCAAAACGAGTCTTCGAGATACAATGAAATCATAAACTAGCACGTGATAACTCAGAAACAATAGATTTTTCTCTTAATGTGAAAAAAACATGAAATATTAAAAAGTAAATACTAAAGACTAGACTTTTATATTAATATAGAAGTACACATGCATATTATTATTAAGTTGTATTATTCAATCTTATATATATAATTAAATATAAGTTGTATATAGTGTTTTAAAATTATGAAAAAGTAAATATTAAAAACGACTAATATATTATTATTATTAATACTATTATTACATATACTAATAAATGAATATATTACTTAATAATAATATATGAATATGTTCATATAAAATATTATATATTAATATATTACTTAATAACAATATATGAATATGTTAATATATACTATTATATATTAATATATTACTTAATAATATATTATTAATATGTCAATATATAAATGTATATATTAATATTAAATTATTCAAAATTATATATACAGACTTTGAAAAATAAAATGAAAAAAAGTGAAGGAAAATATTAAAAAGTAAACTTTTTTATACTATAGAAGTAGTCTTTAATATATATATTAAAAAAGTAAATATTAAAGACTATTCTTATACATTATTATTATTATATATATTACTATATTAATACTTAATAATATATTAATATATGTTAATATATGTATATATATATATACATATTATATTTATATTTTATTATTAATTTATGTTATTTTAAGTTAACTAACAATAATTCAATTTTAGTTCAATAAATTGTTCTGCAAAATAAGACTCAATTCCAACAGGAAATACATCAACACAGAAAATAAACAATTTCATGTCCAAAACCATCTTTTAATAAAATTTCATACCAAAAATATTCATATGTGATTTGACTAGAGCATATGTCTCTCTCCGAACTGTCGGAAACGCAGAGTGAGGGTTTGATTTGAATCAAGTCCAAACATGTTGTCAGTCCAATGTTTTTTTGGATAGTGAACATGTTGAGTATGTAGTGTAGTGCACTGGTTCCTCATACTTGCACGAGTTCTCGTCTTATTGTGGCGATGATAAACCTTTTTTATGAAGTTTGTCAATGCTGCTTTAGCAAATGCAATGTTCTGCTTTGTGTTTGATGTGAAAACGAGTTTGCGTGCGTCAGAGTAACTCGATAAAGAGTTTTTATACACTAGTAATATGTGCATGATTGTACGTGTTTTTGCATATACTCCACATTCACGTGTCTCGTGTGTGTATGTGCATGTCCACACGCGTGACGCCTATATGTGCACAGCTGCATACATCCAAACTAAAGACTCCTGGATTCAATTAATGTGCAAAAACACACACATTCACACGTGCATGAATATACACAGCATATGTCAATTACACACATACACACGCCCACGCCAGGTAATGCATTCTGGGAATAGATTGGAATCTGGCCTCTAAATGCTTTAGATTTATGTACATTTAATTTGATTAAGCGTAAACAAACACACATGAGCCATACACACACACACGTGCCCTCCATAAGCGCACGGCACATTCCAGAGGAAAATGAAACACAGGATTGTGTCAGTGTCACAGAGTTTAAATGCATTAGCGTGTGTTTGTATGTGTCGAGGAGCACTTCCAGCGGAGGAAATACCACTGGGAATGAAATGTGCTAATTGTTCCCTTTGTCCAGACGGCATTATTATTATTATTATTATTAAAATCCACCAGGATTGAACCAACAATCCCGGCTGGCTGAAAGGCTTCTGACTTGTGTTGACTGGCTTTAGATCTACTCGGACCAGGTATAATTGCACTGGACTTTGTGCTGCGTGAGGCCGGACTCTTCCGTAAGCTCGCTGAAGAACAATGTCATTTAAACATCATGTAAGTTAATTCACTCTTTGTATTCTCCAATCCAATTAAGCATGCAGCGTTGCGATAATGAGGGATTTCGAGCTGCCTGCGCATTACATGCAACATTCAAATTAAATTCAAACTGACACTTCCAATAAAAGGAGAGGATGACGGACAAGCAGGAGTAATTGGTTTTCTGGGACAATGAAAATGAAAAGAAGGATAGAGAGTGAGAGAGAGAGAGCAACATGTTTTTGCCAGCAAATCACAGTGAACAAAAGACGTCAAGATGTGAAGTCAAAATGCAGAGATTTGTAAACACTATTGAGACGCACGGAAAACATTCACAAATAAAGAGAGGAAATAATTCTCAAAGCTCTCGTCTGCCATTTATGCTCCTTTATAACGCGCAACAGATGGCTCCGGAAATAAAAATCACATTAATTATTTTCAATATATATAAACCTTTCAGACCTGCCATGAGCTCTGAGGTCATTCACTGATGATGTATGATCATCTGTGGCCAGAAAATATAATTATGATAATCATTTGTTGGCAGTGCAACACTGTGGGTCGGCAAGTCTCTTCTGCTCATCAAGGCTGCATTTATTTGATCAAAAATACAGTAAAAATTGTGAAATATTATTAGAATTTAAATCATCTGTTTTCTATGTGAATATATAATAAAGTGTAATTTATTCCTGTGATCAAAGCTGAATTTTCAGCATCACTACTCCAGTCTTCAGAGTCACATGATCCTTCAGAAATCACTCTAATATGAGGATCTGATGCTCATATTAGATGAGCAATGTTGATAATAGTTTATTTTTTTGTGGAAACCCTGATTTATTTTATTTTTCAGGATTCTTTGATGAATAGAAAGTTCAAAAGAACAGCATTTATTTATTTTGTAACATTATGTTGTCACTTTTGAGCAACTTAATGTGTTTATGCACAATAAAAGTATTAATTTCTAACTTTTTAAAATCTAGAGTAAATCTTAGTTAAAATCATTGACTGCAAATCGATAGCCATCACTAATGCTTTACAATAAGCTAATGCAATGGTGAAATGCATGCATTAATCTCAGTTAATAGTAATTTCTGCATATATTTTTACCATTTCAAGGTTCATTCAAATGAATATTGCTTATTTTAAGCAAACATAAGTTAACTATTCACTCTAAACAATGCTGGGTTGTTTTAACCCAAAATTGGGTCAAATATGGACCAACCCAAATGTTGGGTTAAAAATGTAATTTAAAATTTTAACCCAACTTCAACTTTCACTTTCAACTGTACATTTTTTAATTACATTTTTAACCCAACATTTGGGTTTGTCCATATTTGACCCAAATTTGGGTTGAAATAACCCAGCATTTTTTAGAGTGGGGTTGTTTTAACCCAAAATTGGGTCAAATATGGACAAACCCAAATGTTGGGTTAAAAATGTAATTTAAAATTTTAACCCAACTTCAACTTTCACTTTCAACTGTACATTTTTTAATTACATTTTTAACCCATCATTTGGGTTTGTCCATATTTGACCCAAATTTATATTGAAATAACCCAGCAGTGTAGGAAAGAACATGTTTATGATACATAATGCATTAAGAAAATGCATGAGGAAAAATAACCGGCTGTTAAATAACGTGCAGCTTAATGCCGATCGCTCTGTAAAACGCCAGATCTCTGGAGGAAACGTTGATGTACCTTTGAGTGGTACTTCGCTTCCTCTTCCTGGGCGGAGCTTGAGGGGGAGGGCGTGGCTGACTGACTTCCTGACGATGACGGGGAACCGTGTGTAAAGGAGCCTTGGCCAATCTGAGAGCTGAGCTGGGACAGGGCGCTCATGGGGTGGGGCAGTATCCGGGCAGATCTGTTTATCATGGGGCTGTGGTGGGCACGGGGGTAATAACTGCCCGCTTGCCCCGCAAACGCCGGCATCTAGGGTGAGAGAAGAAGACCAGACTTTACTACGAGTAATTTTGAAAAGAAATAACCAATTGAGGCCGTTTCGCCTTTAGTCTTTTCTCTTCTACAGAGACCCTTTAAAAAGATATTCGCTTCTTCCCTCACCCTTTGCAGCAGACGTCTGATTATTGGTGGCTAGTTAAGGTTAAGGTGAGTTAACTCTATGATGACTACAAAACAAAGCTCTTATCAATGCACTGACCTAATTTAAGGAGGCCGTAGATATATGACGCTATATATGCAAAATTGCAATGCAACTGAACCCTGGGGTTTTGAAAGTGTCCTTTATAGTTTCAGCCTGACTTATATCATAAACAGATTAGAGAGAGTGATCTAGATAGATAAGCATCATTTACTGTAAGTCATCAACCGCACTTCTCTCAGCATGAATTTCAAAGCTACTTCAGAAAGCCACAAGGCCATCGGCGGCGCTCAACCCGGAAGAATCCCAAAGCAACCACATTAATGACTTGACACTCAAAAACAACAGCAAGAATTCACCACATAAGACATAAATCATATATATGCATAAACAATTGAGTAAATAAGCAGTAATGCAACTACTGTACATACAGGAGAGCGAATTGTGGTCGAAATGCAATTTGCATGGTGCAACTGTACATTAATATCTTCTTAGTGCATTTTGCACCTGGTTAAACCTGATTGTGTTTAATAAGATGCTGAAATACTGCGCAATGATGCAACTCTTTATTTTATGCATACATTAGTACATTTATACCATGCCATATATATATATGCAAATCCTCTTTTTCAAACCAGGCATTGCTAAATTAAGTTAGTTAATTTGCTAAAAACGCACCGGTTCTAATTTCTCTCAAATCACAGAATCCTCTCAAACTGAGCATCTGTATTTTAATATTTCACCATGTTTCATTTCCGTGGCTGCTCTTCAAAAAGCATCTCATCAGGAGATGTGAGCGGATGTCGACGGCAGGACTGCGAACGGATGTGTTCATTTACACATAAATAGGAATACTTAGCCAGCCACAAATCAAAAAGAAAGCCAAATAGAGAAAGTTGATGAACTTGCATTTATTAGCTCCATGCAACATTCACGAGTCGAGCTGAATTAAACATCAACTGTGTGCTTTTAAAATGATTCATGAAGTCAGAGAGGTCTGGGCAGAGTAAACATTACCGTAACGCCTGTGATCTTAGCGAGAGCTTGTAATAGTGCTAATTAACCTCTCAAGACTTGCTAATAGATGAAATTTAAAATGAAAGAGCAAGAAAACGCGAGCAGTTTGAATCAGCCTGGAATATACAGGACACATCCTACTATGTGTCGGTACAAAAGCAGACCTGAAACAAAGGCTTTCCTCATTTAGACGTTTCAGATGTGGAATACTCCACAGCCCCTCCAGAAGCAGCGCAAACACAACCTCCAACCTCAAATCAAATTTCAGCAACACCATTAGTTCAATTTTCAAATGCAGCGAAATAGCTTTAATGTTGGGGAGAGAGAGGGAGAGAGAGAGAGAATCCATTAATTTTCCATTTTCCGTGGAGTTGCTCTTTAAGGGCTTTCACAAACCAAGAAGCATTGAAAAACCAATTAATCAAACATGAATGGCCTATCATAGCGACGGCAACCCCATTTCCATAGCAACCGCTGCCGGCCAAGAGCATCACCCTCTTCTTTAATCTGGGCGCACAACACACAAAAGACAAGAGAGAGAGAGAGAGAGAGAGAGAAGCCAATGGGCTCACTGAGCGAATTTTCATATTACGGCCCAATTCTGTGATTGGAACCTTTGTTGGGACAAAAGGTACCGGGACGACTCCGCAGTCAGCCGCGAAAACCACCAATCTATCATAGTCTATTCTCTCTCTCTCTCTCTCTCGCTCGCTGAATAATTTATGGTATTTGTTTCCAAAGCATCATTGCAGCGCCCTCGTCCCGTTTGAAATTCTGAATATCATTTCAATAGTGTTGACTCGAATTACTGGCCCATTTCTTGCTGAGAAAAGGCCGTGCAAAAAAAAATATATAATAAAATGAGAAAAATGCACACGATTAACTGTGTTTTATCTCTCTTTCTGTTTAGGGACCTGCCAAATACACAACCAGATGAAATTGTCAGGAAAGCTCAACAAAATAACCATTTGCATAGATTAGAACTGCACAATTCTGTCTAAATTGCTATTTTTATTTATTTATTTATTTAGCTTCAAACGTTCTCCCGCAATTCTGAACAGACAACTACACAAATTAACATGAGGTTCTCACAAAACGTTAATGGCTGCAGTCTATTTAAAATGTTTAATTACTCTGAGTAATTAAAAAAAATAGGATTGAGTGAATGATTCAATGACTCACTCATAAAGACTTCACTTGTGTCATTACTGGATGAATCAGCGTTTTTGAACGAATCTCTTGAATGAATGATTCAATGACTCACTCATAAAGACTTCACTTGTGTCATTACTGGATGAATCAGCGTTTTTTGAACGAATCTCCTGAATGAATGATTCAATGACTCACTCATAAAGACTTCACTTGTGTCATTACTGGATGAATCAGCGTTTTTGAAAGAATCTCTTGAATGAATGATTCAATGACTCACTCATTAAGACTTCACTTGTGTCATTACTGGATGAATCAGCGTTTTTGAACGAATCTCTTGAATGAATGATTCAATGACTCACTCATTAAGACTTCACTTGTGTCATTACTGGATGAATCAGCGTTTTTGAACGAATCTCTTGAATGAATGATTCAATGACTCACTCATTAAGACTTCACTTGTGTCATTACTGGATGAATCAGAGTTTTTGAACGAATATCTTAAATGAATGATTCAATGACGAATGCATTTTAACAGTCTCTTGTCGCCGCCTACTGGTGTAACGGTGTAATGACACAATCCTTTATTTGAAGCGCCGTGTTACTTTCAAAAGGTGATTTACTATATTTTGATCACTACCGTAGACATCAGTATTTACATCCGAACTATAACCTTTTATCCCAGTACTTCTGTGATCATTTAGAAATAATGAATTACCTTAGTAAAAGTATTACCTTTAAAGGTACAATATGTAAGAATTTTGTAATAAAATATCCAAAAAAAAATCACTTGAACAGTGTAATATATTTCCTGCAGTTGTGTACTTACAATATCCCAAAAGTCTCCAAAGATTTTTTATTTCAGAGAAATTCCAGTTTTAAAAAGTGGCCGTCCCGGAAAAAAATGTCGCCTGTCAATGACGCAATATCCGCGCTATCCTCGGTTTCCGTTCATACCGCCATAGCCATGACGTAACCATGGCGACAGACGTGGACAACTGCGTAGTGCGTAGCGTTTAGCGGCACGCAGTTCTTGTTTCTTTCAAACATAGACCATGGCAAGCAGACTTTGGCACAAACAAGGAGAACTAAAATGAGGATCAATATCAGCGTGGCGTTTTTGAGATGCCGAGAGCTAGCGTCCGCGACTAACTTGGACTCGACAGAGCTTCACGAGTCACGACAGCTTTATTAGACCGGTGAGCAAATGTACATAAAACAAATCAATGTTATATAACGTTAGCTCAACATGATGAAATGTTAGAATATGGTCAGTATGTTATTCTAATGTTGATCTAGCTGACTGCTAGTTTCGTATAGCAAACGAACTAACACGTAGTATAACATTATAACTTTCAACACACATTTAAATGCCGTTTAGTGTGATAGTGTAACGTTAGACCGAGTGAAGCAGCGCTGCGTTATCTCAAGTTTAATTCGTCTAATAAACTGACCTGTGTGAGTCATCCAGCACTCGCGGGTTCGGTAGAATTAAATGTCCTTATTCCTTTATATCCGCGGGACTCGCGTGTGATATCTGTCTCTTTAGCAATCGCGACCTGCTTCATACCACTGTAATGTTAAAAAACATGAATGTTTGCACTCATCCATAAACATTATTAGATCCATCAGCTTGACAGCAAGTCCCATCATTCAGCGCATCACTGCGTCATCAACCTACACCTGTGTTATTGTTGGAAACTGCGCCCTCTTGTGGCGAAAAAAACCTACATATTGTGCCTTTAAAATATATATTTTTTTAGTTTAGTTTATTGTTAACACTTTACAATAAGGTCTGTTCATTAACATTAGTTAAATACATGTGTTTATATGAACTAACAATTAAAAGTGCTTCTGACGGTCTGTTCACACCATAACCATAACCATAACTATAACGATTAATAAATCAGCGCTCACACTAGTGGACGACATCGTTCGGTTTGCTGCAGTTTTGTCGTCTGTCGCTTTAAATGCTCGAGCTCTTAAAAGCAGGATTGATTCTGATTGGCTGTCAGAGTTTTTATTATTAATCTGAAAGTATTTAGACTATATCGTTTCTCTGTGCCGTTATGGTTGTGCTGTGGTTATTGTTTATGGTGTGAACGGGCCTTAAAACATTTATTAATCTTAGTTAGTGTTCATTAATTTTAACTAATACATTGACTAGTATCTGTAAAGATTATTTAATGGACCCGAGCTAACATGAACTATCAGTGTTTGATAGTTAATAGTTTTTAACGTCAGCAAAGAAACTAGCACATGTACTGCTCATTGTTAGTTAATGCATTAACTAATGTTCAATAAGCTTTATTACAATAACAAATACACATAGATCAAACTCAGATCTGTAGAAAAGGAAATATTAAAAACATGCATGGAAAGAGATGTTTTCATCAACATTCACAGTCCTTTAAACAGAGTCTACTGTACCGTTTCATCTCTTATTTTAACATTAGACTTTTATTATTTTCTAAAGCCATTGCTCTCACATTTCACATTAAAATAAGCAATTCTAAGCGAAGGAAATCGGCAAACGAGCGAGTGTTTTGTGAGAGCGTGGCCGGCCCTGTTATTCCAAACCACATTTGCTTTCAATTTATTTGGAGTCACGGTTATAATCAAAAGAATAAAGACGAGCACCTTCAGCAAACGACTTCTCTCTTTACTGTCAATTTAGACAAAGCAGTCGGCGTGAATTGTTAAACAAACAATATATTGTCTGCCGGCTGCTTACTGCACATTTAGATGACATATTGAATATTTGTTTGCAATGCTGTCTGTTTGCAGAGAGACAGCGTTTTTAGAGAGAGAGAGAGAGAGAGAGAGAGAGAGAGAGAGAGAGAGAGAGAGAGATTGATCAATAAGGGAGAGTGAAAGAGAAAACCTGCCCTGCTGTCTCTAATAGTCATGTGTTCAGGCTATATAAAGCTGGCTGGATGGCTGTACAAACATCATGAAACAGTCTCACAAAGGTTAGTGGTTGCCATAGGTACTGTATGCTAATTGCTAAATAGTATAAACCTTGATGGGGGGGATGGTGTCTGGTTACGGCTCAGACTGAGATATCATGTTCATAGACACCAATGATTTACAGTACATTGCGTATGAATTTCTAATGCCTCGAAATGATCACAACTTTGCCGATAAACCTGTCCTTCTGTCTCTGAGTGACAGTTTACACTGTTTTAGCGAGCAAATGTCTTTTAGTTTAATTGCACAAACGTCCTTCAGCTCGAGCTTCACGTGTCTTTATTAACTTTATCAAGTTAATGTGAGAATAACTGGACTGAAGCAACTTCGGTTTTCTTGATTATCAATCATCACTTTTTAGAAAAATCATGAGTATCAAATATGATCATCAGGTTTATTTGTTCATCTCTCAATCATCATTGTATTGCATTATATAGTTTAAAACTACGGGCTTTGATCATAAGCTAAGCATTTAAATATAATCTTATTGGACTAAGACATTATTAAGTGCATTTTATGTAAGTATCTACTATACTGTTATAAAAATCTCATTTATTTACATTATTGATCTTACTTTTTGTCCATATGAATAAATTGCATATTTTTGCTCTGACTAATATTGAGCTGTTTTTTTTCCTCCATATTCTCACTATATCAGACTATATGCCTGATGCATAAAATATGATACAAACAAATATGTGTTCTTGTCTTAAGGTTCAATAAAAGGTTCCATTTAATTTTATTATCTCATGTCAGGCTTTACATGGTTAAGTTTTTCTCACCACTTTAGCGAATCGTTTTCTTTGTTTTAAACCACAATTTGTTTTTCACTTTCTCTGGTAGCAACAACTTAAAGGGTTATTTCACCCAAAAATGAAGATTATGTTATTAATGACTCTCCCTCATGTCGTCCCAAGCCCGTCAGACCTCCGTTCATCTTCAGCTACTAGACACACGTCAGCAGCGGCACTGAACGCAGATCCACAACAGAACCCGAATACACACACACACACACACACACACACACACCAGACACACGTCAGCGGCGGCACTGAACGCGGATCCACAACAGAACCCGAATACACACACACACACACACACACACACACACCAGACACACACACACACCAGACACACGTCAGCAGCGGCACTGAACGCGGATCCACAACAGAACCGGAATACACACACACACACACACACACACCAGACACACGTCAGCAGCGTCTTACGTCAGCAGCGGCACTGAACGCGGATCCACAACAGAACCCGAATACACACACACACACACACACACACACACACACACCAGACACACGTCAGCGGCGGCACTGAACGCGGATCCACAACAGAACCCGAATACACACACACACACACACACACACACACACCAGACACACACACACACCAGACACACGTCAGCAGCGGCACTGAACGCGGATCCACAACAGAACCGGAATACACACACACACACACACACACACACACCAGACACACGTCAGCAGCGGCACTGAACGCGGATCCACAACAGAACCCGAATACACACACACACACACACACACACCAGACACACGTCAGCAGCGGCACTGAACGCGGATCCACAACAGAACCCGAATACACACACACACACACACACACACACACACACACACACACCAGACACACACACACACCAGACACACGTCAGCAGCGGCACTGAACGCGGATCCACAACAGAACCCGAATACACACACACACACACACACACACACACACACCAGACACACGTCAGCAGCGGCACTGAACGCGGATCCACAACAGAACCCGAATACACACACACACACACACACACACACACACACACACACACACACACACACACACACACACACACCAGACACACGTCAGCAGCGGCACTGAACGCGGATCCACAACAGAACCAGAACACAATACAATGCTGAATAAAGTCGGAGTTTTTGTTATTTTTGGAGCAAAATGTATTTTCGATGCTTCAACACACTCTAACTAACCCACTGATGTCACATGGACTACTTTGATGATGTCTTTATTTCCTTTCTGGACAAGGACAGTATACCGTACACACATTTACAATGGAGGGACAGAAAGCTCTCGGACTAAATCTAAAATATCTTAAACTGTGTCCTGAAGATGAACGGAGGTCTGACGGGCTTGGAGCGACACGAGGGAGAGTCATTAATGACATCATTTTCATTTTTGGGTGAACTAACCCTTTAATATCTAATGTCACTGGAAAACAACACTGAAAAACAAAAAAACTGATTAAGAGAGTTTTTTTGCAACGGAAAGCATTTAAGACTCGTTCCACACTCGTTCTGTTCATTCAGCAGAGACTCTGTGTTAGGAAACTTCATTTCCTGTTCCTCTGTTGTGTCTTCAGTTCTCTGAACTCGCTGTTCATCACAGCCAAATAACAACCGCCATCCAATTATGAGCTTCGCATTGAGTGTGTGGGATATCTGAATGCTATTGTCTGCGAAATCTCCTGCAATTGGTCAGAGCAACACCTCAAACCAGCCGAAGAGATGCTTGTAATGAATCTGAGATCATATCGATTACTGATATTCATCAAGTATGCATACTCTTCAGCCAATGAATACAGTAGATCATCTAATGTACGATCTGCTTCTGGATGTGACGTGTCTTTTAATGATTGACAGAAAATGTAATAGGATCCAGAAAGTTGTACTGTATTTTTTTACATGAATTATCATGCATTGACAGTAAAACCACCTAAATAACTACACCAGAATAATCATATACAGGTGAAACTCGAAAAATTAGAATATTCAACTTAAAAGGTGAAACTAATATATTATATAGACTCATTACATGCAAAGTGAGATATTTCAAGCCTTTATTTGTTATAATTGTGATGATTATGGATTACAGTTTATGAAAACCCCAAATTCAAAATTAGAATATTGTGAAAAGGTTTTCATAAGCTGTAATCCATAATCATCAAAATTATAACAAATAAAGGCTTGAAATATCTCACTTTGCATGTAATGAGTCTATATAATATATTAGTTTCACCTTTTAAGTTGAATTACTGAAATAAATCAACTTTTGCACCATATTCTCATTTTTCGAGTTTCACCTGTAAGTGTTGCTTTATGTGTCAAATGTTCAGGCCACATAATAATCCAGTTATATTAAGTTTCTGTGTTCAGAATAGACACTTCTGCAGTTTGCATGCGGATGGCCTACTTAATTTGCAGAACACAACAAAAGCACACTGTATTCTGTTTCCCACAATGCAATGTGCTCAACTTGACCCTCCATTCCTAATGCAACAAATAAATCCTAAGTAATACCTGCAGTGATGCTTCCGACTCATATCTGACTATATTAGATTATGCAAAAATAGTAAATATCGCAACACAGCCAATGAGAGTGAATCTAGGCCACTGGTGATCAACTAGTGGGTCACCCCCCTAAAATGGGTCACAGGTCTGTTCTGACAGCTACAGGAAAAAAGTGCAAAATGCAACTAACCAAAATAGACACTCGTGCATCAAGCGTCCAGTCAAACAATTTCACGGTTTTATTTGTGAAGTTCACTAGCAATCTCTGAGTAAAAATGGTTTCTACATATTATTTTTGTTAATGCGTTTCACGGAGGGACCGTATTGTAAGTGATTCTGGTGCCCAGTGTAAAACGAGTCCGACAGCTAGAGAGGAAAAAAGTGCAAAATGCAACTAACCAAAATAGACACTTAGTTGTTAACGCCAAAGATAAAATACTTGTGAATTAAATTGTACGTTTTTATTTGCGCAATTCACTAGCAATCTCTGTGTGAAAATGGTTTCTACACCAATTTGTTTTAATGCATTGCATTTCACCGTGGGACCGTATTATTGTTATATATAGTTGTTAATGCCAAAGATCATGTGTCCAGTCAAACCTAAAATATAAAAAAAATGTCATGTTTTATTTGTGAAATTCACTAGCAATCTCCATGTGACCAACACCAATGCATTTTTTTATGCATTGCATTTCACCGCAGAACCGTATTGTAAGTGATTCTGGTGCTTAGTGTAAAACGAGTCCGACAGCTAGAGAGGAAAAAAGTGCAAAATGCAACTAACCAAATTAGACACTCAGTTGTTAACGCCAAAGATAAAATATTTGTGAATTTTACGTTTTTATTTGTGCAATTCACTAGCAATCTCTGTGTGAAAATGGTTTCTACACCAATTTTTTTTTTAATGCATTGCATTTCAGGGTGGGACCATATTATTGTTATATATAGTTGTTAATGCCAAAGATCATGCGTCCAGTCAAACTTAAAATATAAAAAAATGTCATGTTTTATTTGTGAAATTCACTAGCAATCTCTGTGTGAAAATGGTTTCTACAGTACACCAATTTTTTCTGAATGCATTGCATTTCACTGCAGAACCGTATTGTAAGTGATTCTGATGCCCAGTGTAAAACGAGTCCCGAAGCACAAGGCATGATGGGTAAGCGATCTCAGTCTCGCCCGCTGCCGCTGATTGAAGACATCTTGTTGGGAGTGATGGCTCACTCCACGCAGGTTCACAGTTGCTATTGTAAAATCACAGAGCGGTTAATTGAAACAAATGACTATAATAATAGAACATTATCCCGGCAGGCTCGCGGCCATGGCAGCTTTAATTAGCCGCGCGCTGGAGACTGATCTCTCGCGCTGGAGCCGTAAACACGCGGGCGGGGGGGAATCTCATCCAGATCTGCCCTCACCGCGACTCCTCGTTCGCCTCGAGGGCAGAACATGAAACCCAGCACATCTCGTTCTCTGAATGTCTCGCTCCGTGCCCGCCGGGGTCATTTATAACAACGCTCCGGGTGCTAATAAGGCGGCCAATTTATAAATCAAGCGCTGGTTAAATCTGTAAGCAAACGCAACCTGTCCTCCCCGAAGACGTGCGAGTTTCATCTCTGAGAGCCCGTGTAAACGAAAGACGGTTACAAAGCGCTGGTCTTTGAACTCCGAGCTGAAGTAAAACCTCGACACACCACATCACAGAGCGGCTCCATTCACAACACACTCACACACAGATCACAGATCAGCACTGGCTTTCCATGCCTCATTCATCAGCACTGTTATCAGCTTTACCTCAGACAACCTGCGCTCACAATACACCATAGCTACATTGACTGCTTTAATGGTCGAAACCCAAACAACTCAATAATTATAATGAAAAAGAGGATTTCTCATTTTGTTTTTGTCTTTTATGCTGACCTTATGTGATCAAAAATACAGTAAAAATTGTGAAATATTATTACGATTCAAAATAGCTGTTTTCTATGCGAATATATAGTAAAGTGTAATTTATTCCTGTGATCAAAGCTGTATTTTCAGTCTTCAGGGTCACATGATCCATCAGAAATCACTCTAATATGATGATTTGATGCTAAAGAAACACTGCGATACCTTTTTTTCTTCTTCAGGATTCTTAGGAATTCTAAAGAACAGCACTGAAATTATTTTTGTCACTTTTTTAGCTTGTTGTCACAGAAGAGAAAGACATCCGAATTTCCATCTAATACGAAAAAGTAAAATTTGCCAGACGAGCTGATATGATTTTATGCAAACATTCTGGAAACCTCTGAAAAATGATAAACACTCACTATAAAGCACATAAAATCAATCAATAAGTCAAATTTCTTATGAAATTACTAGCAATAATTGATCCTTATAATTGTCCTAGTGAAGAAATGCAAATGATGGTTTTCCACTAGAAACATCCCGCATCTTTGAATGAAGTGAAAACCACAAAAATCCAATTCAGTTTTCACAAGGTCTTAATGTTAGAAACATTCACGGGAGGAGGAGACTGGAGGCAACAATTGAAATAATTTGATTGGGCCTTTATTTCATGGCTGGGACAGTTTTATTGCATCATATTCCAATTCAATTAACTGGGATGTAAATCTGAGGGGAGCGACGAGAAGCGTTTCGCCTCTGAAAGACTAGCAGGGTCTTTCTACGTGTTCATTACCGTCACGACAGCGCCAGGCATGCGCATGTGTTCATCTGAAACACAACAACAAATTCACTTTCATGCATTTAAGCATTTAATAAGCTTCCTCGGTGCGGCAATGCGGTTTCGCTTAGTACGTCTTTAAAATGTGACCAGGAAAAACAAACAAGCTAACAAAGGCTTTAGCAGAGACGCTTAGTCGCATGGCATGTTCACAACGGTTATCTGTGTGTGTGTGTGTGTGTGTGTGTAATGAGGCTAACACTATAAACCTACAGGACGGTCAGTGGTTTAGACACAACACAGGCTTCGTCTCACTGTAGTCACACAGCTGATAAACCATCAGGCTTATTGTACAATGAAAAGAGTTGAAGAAGAAAGTCAGACAGTGTGTAAGGACTGATCACAGGAGCGTTCTCGACCACATGATCACATGCAGTCTTCACAGAGAGACCAATCCCAGAATGCACTGCACAGAACAAGAGAAAACGGTTGATCGTGTTTGTATTTCATTCAGTATTGAAAGAATCCATAATAGGTTAATACACTCTAAACAATGCTGGGTTGCTTTAACCCAAATTTGGGTCACATATGGACAAACCCGAATGTTGGGTTAAAAATTTAATTAAAAATTAAACCCAACTTCAACTTTCACTTTCAAATGTAATTTTTTTAATTACATTTTTAACCCAACATTTGGGTTTGTCCATATTTGACCCAAATTTGGGTTAAAACAACCCAGCATTTTTTAGAGTGTACTAACTATCTCTAATATTTGTGTGTGAGTGTGTGTGTGTGTATTATTCGGTGTTGTTAGTGTTAACTAAAATTAAGATTATTCAAATTATTTTCTGAAATTGAATTATAGCTGAAATAAATGAGCTAAACTTAAAACGCTTAACTGAATTACGTTGAACTACTAAAATGACTAAACCGTTAAAAAAATCTAAAGAAATAATAATAACAATGGGAAAAGCACATATTATAAAATTACTAAAATGAAAACTGAAAAAATAAAAATAAAACGCTAATACAAAACAAATGTAATATCTAAATGTAAATTAATATAGAAAATAAAATTTTAACTTCAATAATTTTTTTAATAAAAGTAGTGTGAATTAAAAGTGTTTAAATTGAATAAATTGTAAAAGAACAATCATTGTAATGCTAAATTTAAAATGATTCAAATATAAAATAATTTGAGATGTTCAAGTTAACAACTCGAGGTCACATGACAACTATGTATCATACTGTTCGAAATGTTCATGGAATAATGCCTAGTGTTTTAAAAAAATAGCATGCAGTATGCAGTGTACACTGTGTAGTATGCAGTGTACACTGTGTAGTATGCACTGTGTAGTATGCAGTATGCAGTGTGTAGTATGCAGTGTGTAGTATGCAGTGTGTAGTATGCAGTGTACACTGTGTAGTATGCACTGTGTAGTATGCAGTGTACACTGTGTAGTATGCAGTATGCAGTGTGTAGTATGCAGTGTGTAGTATGCACTGTGTAGTATGCAGTGTACACTGTGTAGTATGCACTGTGTAGTATGCAGTGTACACTGTGTTGTATGCAGTGTGTAGTATGCAGTGTGTAGTATGCAGTATGCAGTGTGTAGTATGCAGAATGCAGTGTGTAGTATGCAGTATTTTCTAGCAAGACCTGATGCGAAGGCCTAAGACAACAATTATACAGCACTATGTGAATGACCCCTTAGCAGGCAGCTGCCTATTTAGACAGCAAGGCAGCTCATAGGTTTAGGAAAGAGCGTATATATTTCCCGACCTCGTCTTGTTTGGGCTGAAGTCTGAGTTTGACATGACAGCTCCCAAATGGCTTTGGAAGAAGAGAGACGGCCGTATCAACACATGGAACAGGCAGAAAGACAGAACATTTCTACTACATCTAATGAGAAAAGAAGCCTGGAGGCAGAAGCCATGCACACACACACACACACACACACAAACACTCACACACACACACACACACACTCTCAGCGGGGTGTCGCAGCAACAATTAGGTTCATTTAAGGATGATTAGTAAGTGTGTTAACTCTTCACACATGCTCGGCACGTGTGCGTGTGTGTGTGTGTGTGACAGCGGAGCGGCTCAAACCCCTGCTAGCTCAGATCATCTGCACAGTTCTTCATGTTTTATAGATCTGTGCTGGAGACACTGGTGAGACGTGAACTTGTAAAACAACTAAACGGACAGATGCCAAGCTGAAGCAATAATCCACTCCAAGCCGATCATTACAGCTCTTTAATATCTCGAGTGTGTCTGAGAAACCGAACGGAGATGAGAATGAAAGAGTTTGTGTGAGTCTCCACTAGAGTCTTGTCTGGAATCAAAAGTCAGATTTGAAGTCAGAACAAATGATCCGAGTCTCATATCAGTGTTGTTTTACTATCATTAGAGTTGTTATGAGCATTTTGTTCATTGTAATGTTAAAGTATTATTCGTTTTATTGTGTTTTTGTAATTATTATTATTTTATATTTATTTATATTTCAGTTTAATTTATTACAAGTACAAGTTAAACTAAATAAGAAATTATTATTATTATATTATTAGTTGCTTTTATTTGAGCATCTAGTATCCACAAAGTCCTATCTAGTAAACAAGGGTCAGCATAGTAGGCCAAACTAAAGAAGGATACATGCGTAATAAATATGTAAAAAAAATAAATAAAAACGTGAATATGATGCTCAAAAGGAGTAGGCAGAAGCTTAAGCTTATTAACGCCTACCCCCTTTTATACATTTGTGCAGTAGTTACATTACTACAATCAAGAAAACAATTGATACATATTTATGTTGGGCTTTTCCAATGCCCATACAATCAACAAAAATGAACTCACAACCATTCTGATGATTCCAAGAAAAGAAAAGAAGAATCGTCAATTAATACCCTTTCCACATTTAGGATATTTTTCCGACCTGTACTTAGACAGTATGACTTGTTTATACTTTGATTTGAACTGATAAATGAATGGGCACTGCTTGAGTTGGGCTCAGGTTATTCCAGAGCCTGACGCCACACACACATATTTTTCCTCGTAGTTCTGAAAGCTGGTACTTTAAGTTGGCCATAACCTCTCAAATTGTAACAACTATCTCTTTTTTTGAATAATGTTTGAATATTTGCTGGTAGTACGAACCGATTCGCTTTATACACTAATTGTACAGTATAAAAATCAATTAAATCCATGAATTTGAGCATGTTACTTCGTAAAAACAATATATTTGTGTGTTCGAGGTATCCTACCTTATGAATAACTCTGATTGCTCGTTTTTGAAGTATTACAAGGGAATGAAGGGAACTTTTATAATTATTACCCCAGACCTCAATTGCATAAGTTAAGTATGGTAAAATAAGGCTGGAATACAATATATACAGCGCCTTGTAATTTAAAACGTACTTAGCTTTGTTTATAATTGCAATATTTTTTGATATCTTCCTTTGTATGTGTCCAATGTGTGATATTTAAGGATGGCAACTAGGTGAAATAGAATAAGTTTAAGTTTATTCATATTTCAGTTACCATTTTATTTCCAGTAACAAAAATGTTCATTTTTTATGGTTTTACTTTTGTTGAAGAACAAGAATAAAACAATAACCCTGACACTGACATGAAACGGCATACTTTTGAAAAATATATATACTTACTAAATATATATTTACTATATATATAATGCAAATTTGTTCCCTGAACAACAACAAAATAAAACTGAAAATGGCATCAGCATCATCTTTTGAAAAAATTCTATATAAAATGTCACTAATAAACGCTAAGCTGAAATAAAACTAAGATGCTTTTTTTATGGTTTTACTTTGAGTTTAATAACCCTGCTCTACATTATATCCACATTATATTTTTTCGACAACCGTTTTCTAGTTCTTGTTTGGGTCTCTTTTTGTATCCCCTTATTTTATGAGAAACATCTGAGACAAAAGTTACACAAATAAAACATAACCGAGGACATTATGAAAGAGCAGCACGTTCTCCACAGTCAGCTGATGTGTGTCCAGATACACGCGCAGGAATATGAACGTGATTTCATGCTTTGATAAGGTATGAAAGAAGCCAAAATGAGATACATAAAACAGGCCTTTATCTGCCGTGGCTCCTGTTCTATCAGACACACACCTCCGTGTTCTCCTCTCCTGTGTCTCCTGTTTCCCTCTCGCTCCGATAAGGACATTATGGATATACTATAGATATGCTGACTTCAAATCAAATCACTTAGTTTCCAAGCAACAACTAATGTCCTTCACAATAGTGCTGCTCTTTTTCCAGTAAACAATAAGACGACGATGACTAAACAAGAACAAAACAAGGACAATGACTGTGGCGTAAAACTCCCCTATTTCACTGATCTCATATCTGACATTAAAAATAGCATGAGCATTATGTGCAAACTCCTGGTGACATTTTCTAGAAAATATATCATACATATATCATATATTATAAATGCTCAGCACAACAAGTTGTTATACCTATAATATAATATACAGAATTTACAATTTACCAGATATATATGTATGTGTGTGTGGGTATATATATATATATATATATATATATATATATATATATGTGTGTGTGTGTGTGTGTGTGTGTGTGTATATGTATGTGTATGTATGTGTGTGTATATATATATATATATATATATATGTGTATATATATGTGTATGTGCAGAAACAATGCTCAGGTAGGCCGTGGCATTTAAACGATGCCCAATTGGCACTAAGGGGCCTAAAGTGTGCCAGGAAAACATCCCCCACACCATTACACCACCACCACCAGCCTGCACAGTGGTAACAAGGCATGATGGTTCCATGTTCTCATTCTGTTTACGCCAAATTCTGACTCTAACATCTGAATGTCTCAACAGAAATCGAGAGTCATCAGACCAGGCAACATTTTTCCAGTCTTCAACTGTTCAATTTTGGTGAGCTCTTGCAAATTGTAGCCTCTTTTTCCTATTTGTAGTGGAGATGAGTGGTACCCGGTGGAGTCTTCTGCTGTTGTAGCCCATCCGCCTCAAGGTTGTGCGTGTTGTGGCTTCACAAATGCTTTGCTGCATACCTCGGTTGTAACGAGTGGTTATTTCAGTCACTGTTGCCCTTCTATCAGCTCGAACCAGTCTGGCCATTCTCCTCTGACCTCTGGCATCAACAAGGCATTTCCGCCCACAGAACTGCCGCTCACTGGATGTTTTTTCTTTTTCGGACCATTCTCTGTAAACCCTAGAGATGGTTGTGCGTGAAAATCCCAGTAGATTAGCAGTTTCTGAAATACTCAGACCAGCCCTTCTGGCACCAACAATCATGCCACGTTCAAAGTCACTCAAATCAACTTTCTTCCCCATACTGATGCTCGGTTTGAACTGCAGGAGATTGTCTTGACCATGTCTACATGCCTAAATGCACTGAGTTGCCGCCATGTGATTGGCTGCTTAGAAATTAAGTGTTAACGAGCAGTTGGACAGGTGTACCTAATAAAGTGGCCGGTGAGTGTATATAAATATAATGTGTGTGTATGTGATTTGAATGTATGTGGCACAACCTAAAGTCTCATATTTCCAGGGGAATGAAAATTCAAAAGAATTAAATTAAATCTGTAAATGACGCCTTGATTAGCAGAATCCAAAGCCTAATGGACTTTATTAGAGAGAAGGGATGAAAAAAAAAGCAAATCTTCTCCTTTTTTTCTGCCTTTTCTTCTTCCATTTTCCTGATATAATGAAATTGGAAAATAACTTCTATTTCTTTAAAACATTTCTTAATATACAAGCCTGCTCTCATATCATATTGCGCAGAAGGAAATAAGGCACCTTCTCCCTAGAGATAATAAAAGAATTGAATTTTTCCTTATCGGCCCGGTCATCTATTTTTCCACGGAATGCTATTACTTGCCGCCTGCGGTTGCTAGGCAACAGGAAATATTAATAGGGGCTTTTATTAGGCAGGCTTTCACAGTGCAGCACTAAAAAGAAGAAGTGGAAAACATGAATGTGTTACATAAATCTTTAGCGCTCTCGCAGCTTTTGCGCAAGTCTATGTTTCCCTCTTGATTTATCGCGCCTTCCCCTCATTTATGGGAAATAGCGGTGTGAAATAAGAAAATGGTACATTACCCTGAAGGACTATTTGAAAATAAATAATCGCAAAGGTGAAAAGAAAGCTGTTTAAAAACCAGGGGGGTTCTCTCATTCTCTCCCTCTCTCTTGCTCTCGTTCTCCTTCTCTCTCTCGTTCTCTCCCTCTCTCGTTCTCCTTCTCTCTCTCTCTCTCTCTTTCCCTCTCTCTCTCTCTCTCTTGCTCTCGCTCCCTCTCTCTCTCTCTCTCTCTCTCTCTCTCTTTCCCTCTCTCTCTCTTTCCCTCTCTCTCTCTCTCTCTTGCTCTCGCTCCCTCTCTCTCTCTCTCTCTCTCTCTCCCTCTCTCTCTCTCTCTCTCTCTCTCCCTCTCTCTTGCTCTCGCTCCCTCTCTCTCTCTCTCTCTCTCGCTCTCTCTCTCTCTCTCTCTCTCTCTCTCTCTCTCTCTCTATCTCGCTCCCTCTCTCTCTCTCTCTCTCTCTCGTTTCGTGCGAGGCCAGATTTCGCAGGGCCTATTGAACAGCCCAATGTTTTCCCCGTTTTCTCCAGATCCATCAATCATCGGTGTAATATTCCTTGCAGGAAATGCATTCTATTACGCTCTTTGAACTGCGATGGAAAGAAAATAAAAGATATTAATAGTTCCATAAAGCATTTCCGCTACAAATGTAATCCCTGAGTTGTGCCGTGATGCAAATATCTTTTGCTTTATATTGATTAATCGCACACCGCTCCATCCGTTCTGCAGGAGAAAGGCCTCAGTTTCTCTTTTGACATGCTCTGGAAACACAAACCTGACAAATGCCATAAACCCTTTCGGTGGGCATTTTATTTTCATATCTTGGGTGGAATTCAACAAAAATACATTTGATTAAAGCTGGTGGAAGGCCGAGCGGCCACGAATAGCCGGAGAGTTTGGGCAGGCCATCATCTTCAGGCTATTTCTGCTTCAGTCGCGACCACAGTCCGGTTCATTCAGCCGGTGATGAATCTACCAGTCTAAGTACAGGCCTGTAAAACCATTACACTCACCCATTATCCGCTCTACACGACACACTGAGAACATACACACACAGGCTGAGAGCAAGGCTGCTCTTTTGCATTTATTTACATTTATGCATTTGGCAGATGCTTTTATCCAAAGAGACAAAGAATGCATGTGTTTTTATTAGTGCTGTCAAATTGATTAATCATGATTAATCGCATCTAACATAAAAGTTTGTAAATATATAATATATGCATGTGTCTATACACACACACACACACCCATGACTTTGACGTTGGGAGCATCGACCTGAACACCAATGTATACTTTTAACCAATAGTTAGCAAACTTGAGGTGATTAGTGAAGGTTTTACTTTACTTTTATTGTTCTGAAAGTAACATGATATTTAAAAGCATCGTTTAAAGGAAAATCTACGAATTCATGCATTCCCTGGGGATCGAACCCATGACTTTGACGTTGCAAGCGGCGTGCTCTACTGTTGTGCACGCTTTACTGACATTGTCAGCATAACAACTGAGTTAAAAATAAAGTTTTGGTGACGTTGTGAACGAGTGGTTTCTGACTTCTGGTCTTGAAGGGGACATGGCGCATCAAGCATCAACAATGTGCTAAAAACTGAAAAGTGTTCACACTATTTTTTCGCTGTTTACATGAAGACGATAAAGTTGATTTTAAAAAACTTGCACTTTTGAAACCCAGCTTGCGTTTTCAAGCCCCCAGAATGCCGTTGTCGTGTACATGAACGGCCAAAACACATCAAAAGTTTTCTTTTTTCAGTTGAAAATGGTGTTGTGTAAAGTAAACGGCCCCTAAAATACTCTTAAAGGGATACTCCACTTTTTTTGGAAATAGGCTCATTTTACAACTCCCCAAGAGTTAAACTGTTGAGTTTTACCGTTTTTGAATCCATTCAGCCGATCTCCGGTTCTGGCGGTAACACTTTTATCATAGCTTAGCATACATCATTGAAGTGGACAAGACCATTAGCGGACTATTTTCAGGCGCTGCGTCATATCATTACGCCTGATGCTCTCATGGTACGGCAGTGAAGTTTCTTGATTATTACGCAGGAATGAGAGTATAGTTCCTAGCCATATCAGCCTAGAAAATCGCAACTTTACATTTTCCGTCGGTCTTAGTGCACGATGTAACTACAGAAGAGTCAAGTTTTAAATAGGAAAAATATCGAAACTCTTTGGTCATTTTTTAATGAGAAATGCTAATGGTCTTGTCCACTTCAATGATGTATGCTAAGCTATGCTAAAAGTGGTACCGCCAGAACCAGAGATCGGCTGAATGGGTTCAAAAACGGTAAAAACTCAACAGTTTAACTCTGGGGGAGTTGTAAAATGAGCCTATTTCCAAAAAAAGTGGAGTATCCCTTTAAAGTGACTATACAACTGATGTGGATTAATGCTTTAGTTTTCTCCAGTGACTGTATTGACTTCACAGCACTCTTAACATTAACGGATAATGTTTCAATACAGTATTATGAGATGTTTCATGCATTGTGTATGTGTGATTTGATGTGTTTTTATTTATTTTTATCATTTTTTTATTTATTTTTATTTAGTATTTGTTGCACTGATTAGATTGCATCTAATTTCGTTGTACAGTACATGTATAATGACGATACAGATTCTATTCTATAAACATTCCAGTTTCCATTCGTGTCAGAACTATATTATCCTGTATTACACAACATACATAAAAAACACTTGTAGTGAAGGACACATATTTCAAACTGTTGTGGCAAATGCAAATTATCCTCATGATAATGACATTTTTTACTCACTTGATTGCCCTTGAAATCTCATTGAAATGTGACATTTCATTAATGAAGAATATTGCACAGAAACCCACATCTGCTAAATCATGACGTTCACATACATGTTTAACTTTGATATCCACATTAGCACAGCTGGCTCTCGCTCGAAGCCATTTATTCCCTTATGAGATATCTGTACAGTACAAGTTAGATTAACGACATCAATGCTATCACATCGCAGATATTAAATATAAAACATGAAATGATGCTTTGACAGTGTGCTTAATGAATGGTCAGCATCAAGAAAGATCATGTTCATATAGAAATATAATTTCTCCTGGACAAAAATATATTCTACACTGTAAAAAAAGCACTTTTCAAAATTTTAAATAAAACTATTTTTTTAATTAAATGTGTAACTTTCCATTGCTTCGTAATCAATTGTGAAGTTTACAAGCGATTTCTAATTAGTGTGTTCATTGAAAATAAAACTAAGATTCCTGGAGTAAATACTATTTTTTAATTCAATCAATGTGTTACTCTCGGTTTCTTCTGAGTTTTCAAGCGATTTCTAATAGTGTCTCCAACGTTCCCCCCAGTGCATGTCTCTGGTTAGTGTGTTGATGGAGTTTACATGCCCTGAATTAACATGCATTACCAGTAAAGAGAGCTGGTCCAGATATGTATTCTCCGTCAGAAGTGCAAACACAGTTATGGAGATGGAAGTTGTGTCCATGCTGCAGCGCTCCATCTAAATGGTTTGATATACTTTAAAAAGCTCTTAGTACTGATGACATTCCATTCAAAGCAGTTTTCCTTTTATCCCGGTGCCGTGTTCAGTCACTCAACCTCTTTTTGCTCCTCCTGTTCCTCTATCACTCTTTCTGCCCCTCCAGCCCATCTCTCTCCATCTCTTTTCTCTGACAGTCTCTCTCTCTCTAATGAAAAAAGATCTCTCCAGCTCGCTCTACTCAAGACGGAAGATGAAACCTAATGGCTTCTGTTCTCTCCTGGAGAGGGAATATATGCACTGACCCCCTGACGGACGGCAGAGATTCATTTCATCAGCGAAGGGTTCTGTGTGCGATAAAGCCCGTCCCATAAACAACACCGAACACCCCCAACCCAAATGGACCAGTCTTGTTTGCATTGAATTTTGCGGATGTAAACACAACAGCACACTACATTGTTTTGTTTTTTTTGCTTTTCAATTTAATCATAAACTATAGGAGACAAGAAACACATTCTAAGTATGCAAACATAAGCACTTTCAAATGTGCATGAAGGTTTTCCCCAGCTAACAGGGAACTTTGGATGTATACAGTAACGCTCTGGAAAGTTTCTATCAAAGTAACGAACAAACGTTCTTCAAGTATCGTTAAAAAAATGTTCGCTCAAAGTTATTTGGTCTTTAATAACATTATCAAAACATTCGCCCATGGAACATTTTCCTGAAACATTTCAGTTGGATGTTTTTACTAATTGTTTGAGAACGGTTGTTTTTTGGAATGTTCATGTTCAGAATGTTCACGTTCAAAAGTAACATTTACATGTTTTCAAAATGATAAAATGGAATGTACTCTTAACGTTCGCATAACTGACATTTTTACAACAGTCACCAACAGAATAGAGAGCCTAAGCCCCTCCCCTTCCGGTCGACCACCATGGGTCCTTATTTCGGAAAAATATAGTATGGTAGTCAATGGCGAGAGACAACAACTATTTTGATCTCGTTTGAATTGTGCCCTGAATTACACATATGATGTTTGTCAATTTAAAAGATACATTTTAAAGTCAAGAAAGTCGCAGTTTGATGTAAAACTGTTGAGGTATAAGACTGTGAAAATACGTAATTACAAAGACTACAAACCCCAAAGGCGCACATTTTCTCTCAATGAATGAAGCTAACTTTACTGAAGCTAACTTTACTGAAGCTAACTTTACTGAAGCTAACTTTACTGAAGCTAACTTTACTGATGCTAACTTAACTGAAGCTAACTTTACTGAAGCTAACTTTACTGAAGCTAACTTTACTGAAGCTAACTTTACTAAAGCTAACTTTACTGATGCTAACTTTACTGAAGCTAACTTTACTGATGCTAACTTTACTGAAGCTAACTTTACTGAAGCTAACTTTACTGAAGCTAACTTTACTGAAGCTTACTTTACTGATGCTAACTTTACTGAAGATAACTTTACTGAAGCTAACTTTACTGAAGCTAATTTTACTGATGCTAAGTTTACTGAAGCTAACTTTACTGAAGCTAACTTTACTGAAGATAACTTTACTGAAGCTAACTTTACTGAAGCAAACTTTAGTAAAGCTAACTTTACTGAAGATAACTTTACTGAAGATAACTTTACTGAAGCTAACTTTACTGAAGCTAACTTTACTGAAGCTAACTTTACTGAAGATAACTTTACTGAAGCTAACTTTACTGAAGCAAACTTTAGTAAAGCTAACTTTACTGATGCTAACTTTACTGAAGCTAACTTTACTGAAGCTAACTTTACTGAAGCTAACTTTACTGAAGCTTACTTTACTGAAGCTAACTTTACTGAAGCTAACTTTACTGAAGCTAACTTTACTGAAGCTTACTTTACTGAAGCTAACTTTTCTGAAGCTAACTTTACTGAAGCTAACTTTACTGATGCTAAGTTTACTGAAGCTAAATTTAGTGAAGCTAAATTTAGTGAAGCTAACTTTACTGAAGCTAACTTTACTGAAGCTAACTTTAGTGAAGCTAACTTTACTGTAGCTATCTTTACTGAAGCTAACTTTACTGAAGCTAACTTTACTGAAGCTCACTTTACTGAAGCTAACTTTACTGATGCTAACTTTACTGATGCTAACTTTACTGAAGCTAACTTTACTAATGCCAACTTTACTGAAGCTAACTTTACTGAAGCTAACTTTAGTGAAGCTAACTTTAGTGAAGCTAACTTTACTGTAGCTATCTTTACTGAAGCTAACTTTACTGAAGCTAACTTTACTGAAGCTCACTTTACTGAAGCTAACTTTACTGAAGCTAACTTTACTGAAGCTTACTTTACTGAAGCTAACTTTTCTGAAGCTAACTTTACTGAAGCTAACTTTACTGATGCTAAGTTTACTGAAGCTAAATTTAGTGAAGCTAAATTTAGTGAAGCTAACTTTACTGAAGCTAACTTTACTGAAGCTAACTTTAGTGAAGCTAACTTTACTGTAGCTATCTTTACTGAAGCTAACTTTACTGAAGCTTACTTTACTGAAGCTAACTTTACTGAAGCTAACTTTACTGAAGCTGACTTTACTGAAGCTAAGTGTACTGAAGCTAACTTTACTGATGCTAACTTTACTGAAGCTAACTTTACTAATGCCAACTTTACTGAAGCTAACTTTACTGAAGCTAACTTTAGTGAAGCTAACTTTAGTGAAGCTAACTTTACTGTAGCTATCTTTACTGAAGCTAACTTTACTGAAGCTAACTTTACTGAAGCTCACTTTACTGAAGCTAACTTTACTGAAGCTAACTTTACTGAAGCTAACTTTAGTGAAGCTAACTTTACTGTAGCTATCTTTACTGAAGCTAACTTCACTGAAGCTAACTTTACTGAAGCTGACTTTACTGAAGCTGACTTTACTGAAGCTAACTTTACTGAAGCTGACTTTACTGATGCTAACTTTACTGAAGCTAACTTTACTGATGCTAACTTTACTGAAGCTAACTTTACTGAAGCTAACTTTACTGATGCTAACTTTACTGAAGCTAACGTCTGTCATTGTTTATAATCGTAATGTTGCGCCGTCATCGAGTGTTTTGTACCAGACTGCACACACACGAGCAGCGGATCTCGCTCGGTGTTTCGCTTCCCGGGAGATGTAGTTCATTGAGTGATTTACACATAAAACTAAATGTTACTCTTCTGTTTTATGACAAACTGTGACTTTCTTGACTTTCATAATTATCTTTTAAATTGACAAACATCATATGTGTAATTCAGGGCACAGTTCAGACGGAATAAAAAGATAAGTTGTCTCTCTCCATTGACTACCATACACATTTTTTCAGAAATAAGGTCCCGTGAGCCGGAAGCGGAGGAGAGGGGCTCAGGCTCTCTATTGCAAAAACATTGACTTTATTCCAATGAGTCATGGTTACATTTGACTCGAAACACTGCGTTGTGAAGCTTTGAATCCTTTGTGAATCATTTAATTTGAACCAGTGATTCAGAGTCACATCATAACTGATCTGTGTGAACCCATGAACCAGTGTCTGTCTAAGGTTTTTACCACATCAATGACACATTTGTATAATTAAAATAAAGTATATTTTCTCTTACTGGCTTAATTTACCAAGCACTCCATAAACAAAACAAGCCCAAGAATTTAATAAAATAACATAATATTATACAGACACTTCACATTTAAGGGTATAAGACCATTTGTTAATTGCATTTCATAGATTACACTTTTAATAAAACATTTGCAATTGATTTGTAAAAGATGTTTTTATGTTACACTGTTTTTGAACGGGGTTATGATGTAACAAAACTGCATTTACTGAAATCATGTGACTTTACGTGCTCCGAATCACTGTTTCGAAAGAATTGATTCGCAAACGCTTCAAAGCTCAAATTGATTCAATTGATTCAAAGCTTCGAAAATCTTTTTTCCTCCCATCACCTTCAAATGTTTGTGCCATTAAACCGAATGTGTTGTTGACGCTAAGCTATTTAACTGTTATATAGCGCCTCTTGTGGCAAGACTGAGAATGCAACCAGTACAGCGTTTCAATGCCATCGATCTACCAAATCAGACATCTAAAATTTAATTTCACCAATCTCAGATGGAGGCAAAGGTCATAGAAGGTCAATGTAAAACATGAAATGTTATCAGCATCACAATGAATAGGGCGCATTACACATCTCCCGACTATACAGCGCATAGAGCTTAGCTTTTCCAAAAATGATTGGTTTTATCATTGTAACTGTGGGCGTATAAAACTTAATAAACGCCTCGACCAGAAACAACCTGAAATTTAGTGCACAAATAGCACAGAACATAATTGCTACGTGGTTAAGTTTGCTTGAGGAAGAAATGGGAATAAAATGGCAGTCCATCACGCTGGTGTCATTAAGTGGAGATTTATTGACTCGCACACTCTATATTCACCCGCTCGATGGGTGTCAATATAGAAATGGGATCTCGAAATGAAAGAATGGTTGATTTAATGCATTGTGGTAGCTAAAGAAATTGCATGCATAGATTCATACGGCTGCAGAACGTCTGTCATCCATTTTGTGCTGGTGCCTGATGTCCATTTTAAGTGGCTTCTTTTGTAGAGAGCCATTAGAAGAATGACCAGAAAAGTTTCATTTCAACTCGGCCCTGTTATTGCACTGGATTCCAGTTTCAAACTGAGTTTTAAAATCAAAAAGACTGAAATGTTACATAAAGCCCTGTTATATAAAAGAGGACACTGCGTTTTGTTTAAAAGCTTAGAGGTGAATCTCACAAAAATCTGTCCTGTGATATTTTAGTATTATTTATATACTTTTATAATATTTATTCATGTTTTGAAATAGCTTTTATTTTTATATTTTCAGTTTTCATTTTAATTTAAATTTGTTACATGCTTTTGTTTAAAAAAAAAAAAATTTAGCTTCAATTATTTATTTTTTCAGATTTAGTTTTATGCATGATGTTAACTTCAACTTTATTATTATATATATATATATATATATATATATATATATATACACACATTAAAACATATATATATATATATATATATAATGTTTTAATATACATATACATACTATATGTGCGTGTTTATATATATATATATGTTTTAATGTTTTAATATACATATACATACTATATGTGCGTGTATATATATATATATATATATATGTGTTTTAATGTTTTAATACACATATACATACTATATGTGTGTGTTTATATATATATATATGTTTTAATGTTTTAATATACATATACATACTATATGTGCGTGTATATATATATATATATATATATGTGTTTTAATGTTTTAATATACATATACATACTATATGTGTGTGTTTATATATATATATACACTATGTATATGTATATTAAAACATATTCAACATATACATATACATATTCAATACAATGAAAATAAACTATAATATTATATAGTTATGTTTATTAGTGCTGTCAAATCTATTAATTGCTACTAATCGCATTTAACATAAAAGTTTGTTAATATATAATTATATATATATATACAATTACAAACTTTTATGTTAGATGCGATTAGTAGCAATTAATAGATTTGACAGCACTAATAAACATAAATATATAATATTATAGTTTATTTTCATTGTATTGAATATGTATGTTTTAACATAGTGTGTATATATATATATTTATATATATATTAGTGCTGTCAAATCGATTAATTGCTACTAATCGCATCTAACATAATTACAGTGAACTATAATTCTATTTAGCACAGTTTAAGAATGAGATTCACTCTTATAGAGGGATTCCAGTGTTGTTTGGGAGCCGTCCTGTACATTTCTTTGCTTTATGAGGGAGTTTCCACAGATGGCAGGTTTGACGACTCTCCTGATATTTCTTTATAGCCCTCAGAGTCTGTGTTAAGCAACAAAACAGCAAGTAATGAGCTCTGGATATGAGGAGGAGGAGAAGAGCGTAATGGACGAACAAAGAAGCCACTGACAGAGAGAATTTACCCACAAACCCTCAATGGCACCGACTCTGACAGACTGATGCGTCCGCATCATCATCCGCATCATCATCCGCATCATCTCTCGCTCTTACGACGCAATTAGAGGATCGTTAGTCGAGACAAAGGCCTGATGTGGTCAGTTAGCTGTCTGTGGGCTTCATTCATCTAGTCATTCAGTGACACTCGACCAGAGACGCTATGAGGACGAGGACACCTGTCACTCAAACTAACACACTAAAACAGCCAATCACATCAGCCGAAAATATGCATACACATAAACGTTAAGTGATAAATATAACCGTAGGGATTCATAAGTCACAGCAAACTGAAGATGCACAAGCTGTACTCTCCACCAGAAGTTCTCCTGGAAATACCAAATATGGAGCCTTTTTAATTATGCAAAACCTCATCTGCATATCATTTGCATATGCATCTGATGATTCTACTGTTTTTATTGATGCAAGATACTATATTCTTAATTAGTATTTTCTTGCTGTAAATGCATATTTTAAATTATATAATTTATATATAAATATTTAATAAATAATTAATAAAATAAATATTGACACACAATATTAACAGTTATATTAATATTTTTTTAATTATCAATAATTATGAAATATTAACAATTTCTACTGAATTATACTATATGCATGAACTGAGCTAAAGACGTCAAATTTATGATACATGCTAAATTTGAGCTTGCAAGTTATTAATAGAGATTAAAATGCTATTGTTATGCTTATAGCATAGTGCACACACAAATGTCAGAGTTTAACTTATATTGATTATTTTCGGTACTGATTAAGATATTATTTATAAAAAGACTTCATATGCCGTCTTAGACCTAGATCTCACTGCAGTGCATTATGGGATTTCTATTGATACAAAAAAACTAGGACAAGATACAGACTAGTGATATTCTTAATTAATATTTTCTGCTGTAAATACATATTATAAATTATATAATTTAGATATAAATAATACTTAATAAATAAAAATAAATATTGACATACAATATTAACAGTTAAATGAATTATTTAGTTATCAATAATTATGAAATATTAACAATTTCTGCTAAATTAATAAATGTGAATTTAACAACTATATGCATGAACTGAGCTAAAGACGCCACATTTATGCTACATGCTAACTTTGAGCTTGCCAGTTCAAGTTAACAGAGAATACTAGACTAGAAAATAGACACGCTAACACCAAACAATGCTATTGTTATGATTATAAACAAAAATGCATAGTGCACACACACAAATGTCAGAGTTGAATTAAATTGATAATTTTCGGTACTGATTAAAATATTATTTTCTTAGTCTTAGTCTCGTCTTAGATTTAGATCTCACTGCAGTGCATTGTGGGATTGCCCGATCCACAAAGGATAAATGTGATCTTATAAATCCACGTAATTAGTTTGTAACAGCCTTGCGAACCCATGACGCCTAACAAAGCATGTAGTCTGCGTAGGCAGCGCACTAGGCCTGGATCTCGCTGCAGTGCATTGTGGGACTCACCGAGGGCATCTGGCTGGACAGCAGGTGCCCGTCCTGCGCCAGCATGTTGGACATCATGAGCGCGGGCAGCTCGGGGTACGAGTACGGGTTGATCAGGCCGTTGTGAGGGATGGAGTGACACAGGTAACTGGACTCGGGGTCCATCAGGTGCAGCAGGTGAGGCTCGGGGTGATTCGGGGGGGTTATCGGGGGGATCTCGTAGTCCTCGTCTCCCCCCCCTCCGCCGTTCCCGCTCCCCCCGCCGTGTCCTGAGTAATTCTGCTGCGGGAACACAGAGAGGATCACTACATCTTTATAGCGGCTTTTGTGGCGTTTGCTCGTCAGATTGAATATCATCAAAATTGAATAAAATAAATTGCAACCGTTCCGTTCAAACAAAATAGATAAATACAATAAAACTTGTTTAAATACAACAAATTAAAAATAAACTTGAAAAAATACAACTTATAAATACACATAAAATAAATTCAATATAAATAATATGAATTCAAACAGAATGAAAGAATATAATAAAATAAATGACAACTTAAATTAAATAATAAAATAAAAATGTATGTTTAAATACAATTTATATATATATATATAGTCTATATACAAAATTAGAATATAGTGCAAAAGTTCATTTATTTCAGTAATTCAACTTAAAAGGTGAAACTAATATATTATATAGACTCGTTACATGCAAAGTGAGATATTTTAAGCCTTTATTTGTTATAATTTTGATGATTATGGCTTATAGCTCAATTATACACAATTAATATATCACAATTATAACAAATAAAGGCTTGAAATATCTCACTTTGCATGTAACGAGTCTATATAATATATTAGTTTCACCTTTTAAGTTGAATTACTGAAATAAATAAACTTTTGCACCATATTCTAATTTTTCGAGTTTCACCTGTATATAAAAAATGTTCAAATAAAATAATAAAATAAAACTTTCATTCAAATAAATTAAATAAAATGTTAAAAAAAAATGATATTTTTTGTATTGAATTTATTCTATTTATATTTTTAAATTGTATTTGTCTTTTATTCATTTTATTTTACATAAGTTGTAATTTATCTTATTTGTGCATAAGTTGTATTTTGTTCACATTCAAATACAATACAAATATAACTATGTTAAATTAAAATATTTTATTTTTATTTTTCAAATACAATTAATAAAACCAAGTCTGATCAATCCCAAAGCTTTCTGTAAGTATGATGAACAACAGTAGACACGATGCTTGCCTAATTACTTTGTGAAGAGAGGCATAAACACAATTATATAAATATTATGCAGTTAAACAAGTAAGAATCACATTTTTGGACGCGTATGAGTTGGCAGCTTCCGATCTGGCTTCACGGAAAGTTGCTGGAAATACGGCATTATCACAATCAACTTTTGGAAGCGCAGACCATGTTTTCATAGCGCTAAAGTTTGCGATTGGCTCTCGTGTTTTTTCTCGTTGCCATGCGTCCATATCAATACTCATGTCTCTCATCAGCCGCGTCAATCTAACTTTGGACCTGACAGAGGAAGTATGCGAGAGAGAGAGAGAGAGAGAGAGAGAGAGAGAGAGATTGCCAGGGTATTCAAGAGGGAATGAAAAGCAATTCTGTAGGAGGCGATCTGACTGGAGCCCCGTCCATAATGACTGAGTCAAATTAATCATCAGAAATAATATTCCGCTGTCAACCATTCAAGAGCTTTTTTAATAGAATTTTTATGATTCATGTCTGCCCGTATACATCATACAGTCAGTTCTGCAACATTTCAGAAATCAATTCAATATCATCTTTGTGTTGCCTGTCATCTTCGCCTGGAGAACGGCCATTTATCTTGCAAACAAATACTTTTAGCAAATACGCGGCCGTGGAGAATGAGAGACAAGGATTGTGGGACCTCAGATTTCACCTTGCCACGGTGCATTACTCAAATCACAAACTTCTCCTAAATATATATCATCTGTCCGAGCGTCTCCACTTGAAGGCTAAAACGCTACATGGTATTTTAAGAAAGAGACTTACTCACTCAGAAGAACATTTTCATTCCTTACAGATTACTCTTTCATTGCTCACGAGACCTGTAAAGCTACTGAATGTTATTTGAAACATGAAAACATGAATATCTAAAGCCTCGAAATGATCAAAACTTTTTGATCGCACTCAATCTCCTCCCGTCCTTCTGTCTCTGAGTGACAGTTTACACTGTTTTAGCGAGTAAACGTCTTTTAGTTTAATTGCACAAACGTCCTTCAGCTCGAGCTTCACGTGTCTTTATGATCTGAAACGTAACTTTGATATTGTTAGTAATATTTCAAATTTGTTTGCTTGATTATCCATACGTCATTTATTCTTTACAGTATCAAATATGATCATCAGGTTTATTTGTTCATCTCTCAATCATCATTGTATTGCATTGCGTTACATGTTTTAAAACTTTGACCATAAAACTAAGCATTTAAATATCATCTTACTAAGACATATTACTGGCAGATATTGATATTGATATGCATTTTATACTGTTTTTGCATATTTTGAGCCTCTAAATATAAAACTGAGCTGTTTTTCCTCCTCGAGTTTGAGCTCTCACTATATATGAGCCATAAAAGCCTGAACATTATGTTTCATGCAAAGATGTTTCTCCCGAAAAAAATCACAGTTTGAGACATTACAGTGTTTTTCTGAGGAGAACAATCTTCCCGATGATTTGGTTGAAGATATAACCCGAATAAGAAAGATCTCAGTGGTGATTTTGGCTCAAAGATGAGCAGCGTAACACATCTGAGGTCGCTCTATTCTCCGTTCGGTCTCGCCGTGAACATGCGCTCGTGTTGCCGGGCTGGATATTAATCTTCCATATACTTCTGCGGGCCTTTGAAGACAGATGTCTTTGTGGGCTTCAGGCCTCCCCTGTTATTGTCCGCTCTAATGGATGTGAAAATGAACATTTCCTGAGATTCAATTTCCCTCATAATTGTTGGAAGGAAACTAAATTGTGTGTTGTAAACAGTGGGGCGAGCAGCTATTGTGTGAAGAGAGACTGTCGTCGAGTCCTCAGGAGAATTCTCCAACAGAACGATCACACATTCACCTCTTTAAACGTGGGATGAGATGAACCTCGTCAGTGTCAGCTGATGCAGAAACTGATAACATAAAGACCTCATAACAAAACTACTCTGATCATGCCGGATGGTGATACCGTGGTACTTTGACACTGTACACACTGAAACAAAACAACATGCTGTGGCCATACAGTAATACTTTAAAATATACAGCAGTCCAGTCCTGCAGTCCACGAAATACCACATTAATACAATGTTACACAAAATACCACAGTAATACTATGGTGCACATCTTAAATACCATGTTAATACCATTGTGCATGTCCAATACTATGGTTAAACCATGGTACACATCTAAAATGCCACAGTGATACCATGGCAATTTCATGGTACATGTCCGAAAAAAATATGGTAGAACCATGTAAAATTACCAAAATACCACAGTACTACCACAGTTCACATCAAACATACCACAGTAATATCATACATGTTCACAGCCATGTGGTGCATTTCTAAAATGCTGTGGTAGTACAATGGTAAATGTCCAAAATACCACAGCAATACTATAGTAAACATCCAAAACGCCATGATAATATCATGGTGCATGTACAAAATACTATGGTAAAACCATGGTACACATATAAAATGCCACAGTGATACCTTGGCCCAAAATACCATGGCAATTTCATGGTATATGTCCGAAAAAATATGGTAGAACCATGTTAAATTATCAAATACCACAGTACTACCACAGTTCACATCAAATATCATGGTACATGTTCATAACCATGTGGTGCATGTCTAAAATGCTGTGGTAGTACAATGGTAAATGTCAAAATTCCACAGTAATACCATTGTAAATGTCCAAAATACCACAGCAATACTATGGTAAACATCCAAAACGCCATGATAATATCATGGTGCATGTACAAAATACTATGGTAAAACCATGGTACACATCTAAAATGCCACAGTGATACCTTGACCCAAAATACCATGGTAATTTCATGTAATATGTCCAAAAAAACACAGTAATACCATGGTATACATCCAAATGGTAATACCACTATACTGTCCAAAGGATAATACTGTGCATGTTTTGCATGTTTAAAATGCCATGGTGATACCATTGTACATGTCCAAAACAATGTAATACTATGATACACATCCAAACCGGCAAGATAATATTATGGTGCACATCCAGAAATACCACAAAAATAACACATGTCCAAAATACCATGATAGTGCCATGGTGCCCTTATGTTCATGTCCAAAGGATAATACTGTGTTGCATGTTTAAAATACCTTGATAATACTATGGTACACATCTAAAATATCATGGTGCACGTGCAAAACACCATGGGAAATGGCCAAATTTACACAGTAATACCATGATGAAACTTTCTGGAACTTTTTTGTAAGTCTACCATATTCATACCAGGGTTCTTTGGCCATGGTACCACGGTACATTACTGTAAGGAACTGAGCGTGCGCAGATGTCAGATGAGGTATTTTAAATCTGTAATGTGGGGAGATGTGCAGATGAAACTCCATTACCTGAAGCTCATTGAGAGCGGCTGACTCATCACACTTCTCCTGCGCATGAAAGGCCACGCTCATCAAATCCCTCCACGTCATGCTGATTTTAAGGATAAATGCTAACAATGGACTCAGTGAATGTTTTGTGGTGAAACCAGGAGGGGACGGGACGTTTGTCAAAAGCAGCAGAACGTCCTTGACGATAAAATGTAAATCTCAAGGTGGTGCCATGTCGAACGGTTCGTAAAAATACATAATTCATCCGCCTCACTTCAGGATGTGATTATATGTATTACACATTTAATGCATGTAGAAGCTGCTCTTCAAAGGTTCATCGCCACAGTCAAAGCAGTTGGTAATACGACAAATGTTTTTTTCCCCTCTTTGTTTGCCACTTTTTCCATTTTCCTGCTCCTCCTCAATCTCTCCATCCAATTTTCAAGGATATTAGAACTCAATTTGGATGCAAGATGGCGTTTGCATTGAGTTTGAGGGTTTCAATTTGTAGCTTTCATTAACTGAAGAGGGGACGCCACTTTGAAACCAACGCTATCAAATTCCTGAGAATATTTACGACGCTCAAAAACATTTGGTCGCTGAAAGTCGACTCAAACGCACACATTTGTACATGCGATCGAATGCAAACGCACACAAACCAAACGCCTTCTGTTTTCATAAACAGATGAACGGCTAGTTGGCGTAAATGATGGGATAATGAAAAGAGAAGAGTTTTTTCTCAGGTTGGGAAGGCGTCCAACTATCTCTGGCATCAATTTAAAGCCATTGTATGCTGTTGGGCTGATTAGAAATCCAACATATGAGTGTGCGAGCTTCAGTCTTAACACAACAGATGCCATTCAGACATAAATCTATTTCGATCTGGCTTATTAAGACCATTATATTTCCACAACTACACTTTTACATGTTCTGATGCATGTGCAAAACCCAATCGCACGACTCTGAAGGGCATCTAGATATGGCTCGGGTTCCTCCTTCAATGTGGGATTTTATTCTCATTTTATCATCCAGAAGGAGAAACTCATGCATCTGATCTCTGAAATCAGAAAAGTCTATAGACCCTGTGTATGAGTAACGCAGTAATGCAGTTCAGGTATCTGAAACCAGAGCATACAGTAGTTAAAGGAGCCAAACTTTCTATAGAGAAATGATGGAGTGCTTTGAATGTTATATTAATATTCACGTTTATTAAAACTAAAATAAGCTCCGCAGCTTCACCTGTTACGTAAAATAATATATCTGAATTAGTCAAATGTCTCGGAGGAACACTTACTCAAGCGCAAATAATAAAACTCTGAAAGTTTCTTGTTTGGCGAGGCAAATGCAATGTGCTCGTGTGTTTAAAAGCATAATGACAGATTTTTCTAATAAGCATTTTTCTGTAGACCTCCAGCGACATGCGGTGATGGATGCCTGAGTGATCTAACCTAAAACACATCCCCCACACACCCGACAACGACAGACAAAGAAAGACATCTATCAGATTCCCATTCACTCTGTGTGTGTGTGTGTGTGTGTGTGTGTGTGGAGGGGTGGCTTTATCAAAGACGATGTTTTCGGAGCGTCATCTGTTTTTATTTGGCTGACGGACAGCAGCACCATCATAAATTATCCGAAGACCAGACACACAAAGTGACATACAATCGTTCCCAGAAGTGAGCTGAAAATGACAAAACCTCCTTTTGAAAGCATAATCAAAGGAAAAAAATATTCATAAATAGAGTAAATCATGATTGAATAAATGTAAATGCATGCGTTTTTAATTCTAAAAATGTAAAATGTTATTTAGGGTTCAAGGGTTAGTTCACCCAAAAATGAAAACTCATGCACAAACATCCTTCATTCATCTTTGAAACACAAATGAAGATCTTTTTTAATGAAATCTGAGAGCTTCCTGTCCCTCCATTAACAGTCTACCACTTAAGTTCATACAGAGATTGTAAAACTAATCCATATATTAGTTAGTCACTTTATATGATAAACAGATTGAATTTAGGCTTTTATTCACATATATAAATATTGATTAGCAGCGAACATAAACAGAAGCTCAACCGAACGAGAATGAACCTCATTGGTTCTTGCAGAAGCTCAAACGTGATGCGTAACACGAGAATGAACCTCATTGGTTCTTGCAGAAGCTCAAACGTGATGCGTAACACGAGAATGAACCTCATTGGTTCTTGCTGAAACTCAAACGTGATGCGTAACACGAGAATGATCCTCATTGGTTCTTGCAGAAGCTCAAACGTGATGCGTAACACGAGAATGAACCTCATTGGTTCTTGCAGAAGCTCAAACGTGATGCGTAACACGAGAATGAACCTCATTGGTTCTTGCTGAAACTCAAACGTGATGCGTAACACGAGAATGATCCTCATTGGTTCTTGCCGAAGTTCAAACGTGATGCGTAACACGAGAATGAACCTCATTGGTTCTTGCTGAAGCTCAAACGTGATGCGTAACACGAGAATGAACCTCATTGGTTCTTGCTGAAGCTCAAACGTGATGCGTAACACGAGAATGATCCTCATTGGTTCTTGCCGAAGTTCAAACGTGATGCGTAACACGAGAATGAACCTCATTGGTTCTTGCAGAAGCTCAAACGTGATGCGTAACACGAGAATGATCCTCATTGGTTCTTGCCGAAGTTCAAACGTGATGCGTAACACGAGAATGATCCTCATTGGTTCTTGCCGAAGTTCAAACGTGATGCGTAACACGAGAATGAACCTCATTGGTTCTTGCCGAAGTTCAAACGTGATGCGTAACACGAGAATGATCCTCATTGGTTCTTGCCGAAGTTCAAACGTGATGCGTAACACGAGAATGAACCTCATTGGTTCTTGCCGAAGCTCAAACGTGATGCGTAACACGAGAATGAACCTCATTGGTTCTTGCAGAAGCTCAAACGTGATGCGTAACACGAGAATGAACCTCATTGGTTCTTGCTGAAGCTCAAACGTGATGCGTAACACGAGAATGAACCTCATTGGTTCTTGCAGAAGCTCAAACGTGATGCGTAACACGAGAATGAACCTCATTGGTTCTTGCCGAAGTTCAAACGTGATGCGTAACACGAGAATGATCCTCATTGGTTCTTGCCGAAGTTCAAACGTGATGCGTAACACGAGAATGAACCTCATTGGTTCTTGCCGAAGCTCAAACGTGATGCGTAACACGAGAATGAACCTCATTGGTTCTTGCAGAAGCTCAAACGTGATGCGTAACACGAGAATGAACCTCATTGGTTCTTGCTGAAGCTCAAACGTGATGCGTAACACGAGAATGATCCTCATTGGTTCTTGCCGAAGTTCAAACGTGATGCGTAACACGAGAATGATCCTCATTGGTTCTTGCCGAGGTTCAAACGTGATGCGTAACACGAGAATGAACCTCATTGGTTCTTGCAGAAGCTCAAACGTGCCGCGTAACACGAGAATGATCCTCATTGGTTCTTGCAGAAGCTCAAACGTGATGCGTAACACGAGAATGATCCTCATTGGTTCTTGCTGAAGCTCAAACGTGATGCGTAACACGAGAATGAACCTCATTGGTTCTTGCTGAAGCTCAAACGTGATGCGTAACACGAGAATGAACCTCATTGGTTCTTGCAGAAGCTCAAACGTGCCGCGTAACACGAGAATGATCCTCATTGGTTCTTGCAGAAGCTCAAACGTGATGCGTAACACGAGAATGAACCTCATTGGTTCTTGCTGAAGCTCAAACGTGATGCGTAACACGAGAATGAACCTCATTGGTTCTTGCTGAAGCTCAAACGTGATGCGTAACACGAGAATGAATCTCATTGGTTCTTGCCGAAGTTCAAACGTGATGCGTAATGCGAGAATGAACCTCATTGGTTCTTGCTGAAGCTCAAACGTGATGCGTAACACGAGAAATGAACCTCATTGGTTCTTGCCGAAGTTCAAACGTGATGCGTAACACGAGAATGAACCTCATTGGTTCTTGCTGAAGCTCAAACGTGATGCGTAACACGAGAATGAACCTCATTGGTTCTTGCTGAAGCTCAAACGTGATGCGTAACACGAGAATGAACCTCATTGGTTCTTGCTGAAGCTCAAACGTGATGCGTAACACGAGAATGAATCTCATTGGTTCTTGCCGAAGTTCAAACGTGATGCGTAATGCGAGAATGAACCTCATTGGTTCTTGCTGAAGCTCAAACGTGATGCGTAACACGAGAATGATCCTCATTGGTTCTTGCCGAAGTTCAAACGTGATGCGTAACACGAGAATGAACCTCATTGGTTCTTGCTGAAGCTCAAACGTGATGCGTAACACGAGAATGAACCTCATTGGTTCTTGCTGAAGCTCAAACGTGATGCGTAACACGAGAATGAACCTCATTGGTTCTTGCTGAAGCTCAAACGTGATGCGTAACACGAGAATGAACCTCATTGGTTCTTGCTGAAGCTCAAACGTGATGCGTAACACGAGAATGATCCTCATTGGTTCTTGCCGAAGTTCAAACGTGATGCGTAACACGAGAATGATCCTCATTGGTTCTTGCCGAAGTTCAAACGTGATGCGTAACACGAGAATGATCCTCATTGGTTCTTGCAGAAGCTCAAACGAGCCGCGTAACACGAGAATGATCCTCATTGGTTCTTGCAGAAGCTCAAACGTGATGCGTAACAAGAGAATGATCCTCATTGGTTCTTGCAGAAGCTCAAACGTGCCGCGTAACACGAGAATGAATCTCATTGGTTCTTGATGAAGCTCAAACGTGATGCGTAACACGAGAATGAACCTCATTGGTTCTTGCTGAAGCTCAAACGTGATGCGTAACACGAGAATGATCCTCATTGGTTCTTGCCGAAGTTCAAACGTGATGCGTAACACGAGAATGATCCTCATTGGTTCTTGCCGAAGTTCAAACGTGATGCGTAACACGAGAATGATCCTCATTGGTTCTTGCCGAAGTTCAAACGTGATGCGTAACACGAGAATGATCCTCATTGGTTCTTGCCGAAGTTCAAACGTGATGCGTAACACGAGAATGAACCTCATTGGTTCTTGCCGAAGTTCAAACGTGATGCGTAACACGAGAATGAATCTCATTGGTTCTTGATGAAGCTCAAACGTGATGCGTAACACGAGAATGATCCTCATTGGTTCTTGCAGAAGCTCAAACGTGATGCGTAACACGAGAATGAATCTCATTGTTTCTTGATGAAGCTCAAACGTGATGCGTAACACGAGAATGATCCTCATTGGTTCTTGCCGAAGTTCAAACGTGATGCGTAACACGAGAATGAACCTCATTGGTTCTTGCCGAAGTTCAAACGTGATGCGTAACACGAGAATGAACCTCATTGGTTCTTGCTGAAGCTCAAACGTGATGCGTAACACGAGAATGATCCTCATTGGTTCTTGCCGAAGTTCATACGTGATGCGTAACACGAGAATGAATCTCATTGGTTCTTGCTGAAGCTCAAACGTGATGCGTAACACGAGAATGATCCTCATTGGTTCTTGCCGAAGTTCAAACGTGATGCGTAACACGAGAATGAACCTCATTGGTTCTTGCAGAAGTTCAAACGTGATGCGTAACACGAGAATGATCCTCATTGGTTCTTGCCGAAGTTCAAACGTGATGCGTAACACGAGAATGATCCTCATTGGTTCTTGCCGAAGTTCAAACGTGATGCGTAACACGAGAATGATCCTCATTGGTTCTTGCTGAAGCTCAAACGTGATGCGTAACACGAGAATGATCCTCATTGGTTCTTGCTGAAGCTCAAACGTGATGCGTAACACGAGAATGAACCTCATTGGTTCTTGCTGAAGCTCAAACGTGATGCGTAACACGAGAATGATCCTCATTGGTTCTTGCTGAAGCTCAAACGTGATGCGTAACACGAGAATGATCCTCATTGGTTCTTGCTGAAGCTCAAACGTGATGCGTAACACGAGAATGATCCTCATTGGTTCTTGCCGAAGTTCAAACGTGATGCGTAACACGAGAATGAACCTCATTGGTTCTTGCTGAAGCTCAAACGTGATGCGTAACACGAGAATGATCCTCATTGGTTCTTGCCGAAGTTCAAACGTGATGCGTAACACGAGAATGAACCTCATTGGTTCTTGCCGAAGTTCAAACGTGATGCGTAACACGAGAATGATCCTCATTGGTTCTTGCCGAAGTTCAAACGTGATGCGTAACACGAGAATGAACCTCATTGGTTCTTGCTGAAGCTCAAACGTGATGCGTAACACGAGAATGATCCTCATTGGTTCTTGCCGAAGTTCAAACGTGATGCGTAACACGAGAATGATCCTCATTGGTTCTCGCAATTAAAGCGAACATGCTTGAGCTTCCGTTTATCATAACTTATGAATAAAAGCCTAATTTAAATCTGTTAATCATATAAAGCGGACTAAAATTCATATGAATTCTCTTTATGAGCTTTTTAAAGTGTCAAAATGGTAGTTGCGTAGCTGTCAATGGAGGGACAGAAAGCTCTCAAATTTCATTAAAAATATCTTCATTTGTGTTCAGAAGATGAACGAAAGTCTTACAGGTCTAGAACGACATGAGGGAGCGTAATTAATGTAATAGTTGTAATAGTTAGCAGTGTTTGCGAAGTGAAGTATCTAGACTCTTTTCACTTGAGAAACCACATTAGCAACGTCTTGTCAATCATCCAGAACACCCTAACAACCAAATAGCAATTTTCCACTCACACTTTCTTCTGAAAATCGAAAGATATAATCATCATGAGCCTTATTTATTTATGTCTATATGTGCTCATTTAGACAGGCATGTACAAACCAGCAGCTTTTACAGCAGTGGATTGGATTATGGGCGTCTGCAGATAGAGATAATTAATAAATATCCGGCTAAATGGAACCTAATTGCAACAGTCACACACACAGTCTTATTCACCCATAAATAAAGTGAATGTGCAGCCTACATACCATCTGCTCCAGTCTACATTATTCGGAGAGCATGTGGACGAGGCGAAACATTTAACCTTCAATGTGTTCACTCAAACACCATATGCTCAAGCGCCAATTTACAGTCGGAAATATCCAGAAATCTTTACGTTCTCATCAGCCGAGTCTATTTTCTACAGTTCAACAGCACTTAGAGGAAATGTCTAGTAAAAAATACTTTCTTTTGTACCTCACTGTCGTCATCTCCCGTAAGTGTATGCATGAACACACACACACACACACACACACACACACCGTTCTCAACAATATCATATCAGTCTGGTCACACAAAGCAGGACGGAGGAGTCGCATTACTGTAACACGACACCTGGACTAACCGTTAGGATTGGGAATACAGAACCGGTTCATTAAAAAAGATACTATTGGTTTTCTTTTGTAACACGCTGATGCAAACAAAATACCACAATAACACAAGCAATATAACTATCAGAGGCGAGTAGCATGTTATTGTCTGCCAGCTGTATGTGAATCGACTCGATGTTTTAATTAAAAGGTCGTTTTTCATGCTATATGTGTCACATTTCTCCAGAATTGCATATACAATTCATTTCTGATTTTGTTTTTATTGTTAAATGTAAATTTTTTCTTTTCAAACGTGCACAATAAGACCAAAACCATGCATTAAGAAAGAAGAAACATTTGCGGTCGGTAAGAAAAAAAAAAGTAAATATACATTTATTCAGCAGCAAGGATGCATTGAATTGATCATAAGTGACAGTAAAAACATTTATATTGTTATTTCTACTATTTCAAGAAAATTCTGTTCTTTTGAACTTGGCATTTACTACTGTTTTCAACATTGATAATAATCATAAATGTTTCTTGAGCAGCAAATCATCATATTAGAGTGATTTCTGATGGATCATGTGACACTAAAGACTGAAAATTCAGCTTTGATCACAGGAATAAATTACACTTTACTATATATTCACATAGAAAACAGCTACTTTGAATCATAATACTATATCAAAATTTTTACTGTATTTTTTTGATTAAATAAATGCAGCCTTGCTGAGCAGAAGAGACTCCTATCAAAAGCATTAAGAAATCTGACCGAAGGTTTCTTTTGATTGACAGCTTGTGTTTGCTCAACTTTGGTGTGGCATCATTTTTCATTAAACGTAAGACTTTTTAGTGAGGCGTGGATTATAATGAGTCAACAATAAATGAAAAAAGAACCTGTCAGGTGTACTGTATATGTTCATTCTGTGTCTTTGTCAATATCAAAAAATACTGATATGATTCATATAACAACTATAAATAGTAAGATGATCCAATCATCGTGAAAAAGGGAATGACACAGTCTCGCTCTGTCATTGCACTTCATTTGAGCATTATGTGAATTCTGGGAAATCTCAGGTCATTATTACTGCACACTGGACTGGAAGAGAAACGCTACGTGAATGTTAGAGACAGAACGAGAGCGAAGGGGAATCAAACTAATGATGAACAACACACAGGTCAGAGCGACAGACATGGAGACAAGCCGCTTCGTGATGTGACATCAGGCAGATCTTCAGCTGAAATATATACATGACGTGTTTTTATGAGTCTTACGCCAGTAATAACTGCATATGGCGTGTGATTGCTGTAGAAATCGGATCATTAATTGCTGATCAAATCAAAAACTAGTGAGCTGACTACCTAGAGAGTATTTTAAGGCAGTGTTGTTTTAGCATCACTGATATACTATTATAGGTTTGGTTTTGAATTCGAGAAGGTACGTAACAACATTATGCTTCTAAGACACCTTGTTTTAGCCAAATCAAATCAAAACTTCACTGATGCGCTCAGCAGACTTCGAGTCTTTACAGTTTTATCTGCCATCTCAACAACATTTCAGGTCAAGTCAGCAGTCTGACAATACTAATGTCACTTTAGCAATGTCGTCTTAGGCACAAGAGGATTTTTTAACACTAGAGGATTGCATAAAGCCTCAGTTATCTTCACATGTTGTCATGTGAGGACGTATTAAATCCATCAAAAGTGACGTTTATGTTACAAAAAAAAAATACATTTCAAATAAATGCTGTTCTTTTGGACTTTCTATTCATCAAAGAAACCTTCACAATAAAATTGTGTTAATCATAAATGTTTCTTGAGCAGCAAATCATCATATTAGAGTGATTTCTGAAGGATCATGTGACACTGAAGACTGGAGTAATGATAATATTGATCACAGGAATAAAACCTATTTTAAATCATAATAATGTATCACAATTTTGTATGTATTTATGATCAAATAAATGCAGCCGTGGTGAGCAGAAGAGACTTCTAGTACATATAATTTATATATGCTGCAGATTTAAAACTATCTTCAGATAACGCAATCTAAAGTTGTTCACTAGTTCATTTAATTTGTTTAGCATCTGTGCTGAAAATGATGGTGATATTAATGACATTTGAAAGGAAAAATGCCAAGTTTTCTCATGAAATGATACACTAAGATCACAGAGGCTTCATGAAATCCTTCAAAAATGAAGTTTCGTTTTGTTTTGCACATGGAAAATGTTGCTAGCCTCTTAACCTGCAAGCTCCTCTCAACCATTTGCCATTGCATGTTTAAAACAATAATATCTTAGTAAAAACCTAAAGTAATATTGCCAAACTATATATCATTTGAAAGCTTAAAATCTCTAGTTGTTTTCATATTTGGTGGCTGTTATCTAAAATAAATTACAGAGGAGCAGTAATTTATCAATTTGCAACAAGAATATTTCATATTCATTAGGAGTATTTAGGCCTTTATTTTGAAATAACAATAAACACGAAAAATCATGAAAGATTGGTAGAAACCTCAGTTTGTTTTCATGCCATGAGTTCAAAAGATAACACCAATTCCATTTTATGAGAAAAAAAGGTCTGAAAATGTTTTAAATATAAAGAAAAATGTATGGATTCTCGATTTCTGATTGGCTGCGAGCTATAACGCTATAACGTAGTCTTTTTATGCATTTATTAGAGGTTGAATTCAAATCAAATACTGCCAAACCACCCATACTACTTCTGAATAGGATGTCTACTTCATAAATTGTATGAAAATTATGGAAATACATGGTTCAGATCACTCAAAACATATATGAAAATGGAGGCGCCCTTATATGGTCAGTAATGGAGTCTAGTGAAAAAGTTGGGTACTGCGCCCAAATAAAATATTACTGAAAGCTCATTTTTTTAGATATCAACCTAAAATTTGAAACACAACTTGTTCAGATCTTTGTCTTTAATTTTCTTGCAGTTTTAGAGTAAAATATATTTTGTAATATATATATTTTATATAAAATATTAATAATTATATTTTTACATTACACCATTTCATAAACTCAAACTTATATAACTTTTTTTCTGTTTCATTTTTTATCATTTCTAGACTTCTACAATAATCTGGAAAATGTCTTCTTTAAAACAAGACCAGCCATAGGTCTATATTCCAAAGCATTCCTGAATTACAACCATTTAAGTTTGGATAGTGATTTTTATGTCTATGCAAAAAAAAGGTGGGTGACAGTTAGAGTGACTTTTCCTTCTGATCTTAATCTGAAAGATCAACTAATGGCTAAAGTGTTGTGTGGGGTATTAAGAAAAATAGAACAAAATGAATAAACATAAAGCACTCAAGATATAAGCAGTTGAGGAAATGTTTATCTGGCCGCTTTAAACACTTTCACTATATACATTACACACATGATATCAAGGATGATATCAAAGTCTGTAGACGACTTCACTATCACTCACGGCACAAATGAAGGATATCAGAGGACTTGGCAACACCGGCGACTTGAATAAACACTCGGACGCATTTGTTAACAGTTCTGTGTCAGTAATTAGAGTTTGAGGGTAAATGTCCTTAATTGCCATGAAAATAATGTCATGCAATGCAAAAAAAATCCTAATGGTCCTCAAATTGTCTTTATGCAAAACATAAATGGCGTGGAGAAATATGACCTGGACATGTTGTGGCGGGTTTAATGAGATTCAGCCCGTGATCAGAGACTTTAGGGCGGTTTGTGGGAGAATGTGAGTTTTGCTGTGGCATCAAATCTGGCCGTCCAGCGATCTCTCTCGCCTTTTGTTTTCTGACAGACTCTCTGCTTGCTCAGCAATCGACTATAGAAATATTTTGGCAGGCTCGTGCTTTGTTTTCATTTCACAAAAGATGTGTGGTGGTTGCAGGGCGAGGGGGCAGGGCGAACGGGCCGTCGCTCTCTCTCTCTCTCTCTCTTTCTTTTCAATCTAAACAGCAGGAGGAAGTTGTAAATCATAGTAATGTACTCAGCCGTAATTCGGACCAGCAGGGAGAGCAGCACACACACACACACACACACACACACATGCATTTCTCCTCCATACGGCGGGAGTTTACAGTCGACACAAAGACGCTTTAATCAGAGCAAACGAGCCAATGACACCAGATCCCCAAATCACAGTCAGCGCAGACTCAATCACAGATACACATGAAACACAGACCTCACTTATACACTTTTACAGGGATCTTGATCTTTTCACTATATTCTATCCATTAAATCTAGACTATTTAAGAGTTGGCCAATCAGAACAGAGGTCATTTGCATATAAAGGTACAGGCATGTGCTGTAGTCTTTAACTCATGTACAGCATGACGCATGATGTCAATTACCACAGAAAATAATTACAGTACCTTAGAAAGTCTCTGGGGCAAGATGAAGTTTTATAAGCAGAAACGTGAATCTAGTTTTTGATAAGAGCTTGCATTAATTATTCGGTTAATAAAATGTGCTATCTGTGCACTGAAGTTTCAAATCATCCCTTTAGGAGTATACTTCTGTTCTAGACACATTTAGTTATTCTCTTTAATGAATGATTCAATGACTCATTCATTAAGATTTCACTCGTTTCACGACTGGATGAATCAGCATTTTTGAACGAATCTCTTGAATGAATGATTCAATGACTCACTCATAAAGACTTCACTTGTTTTAATTACTGGATGAATCAGCATTTTTGAACAAATCTCTTTAATGAATGATTCAATGACTCATTCATTAAGATTTCACTCGTTTCATTACTGGATGAATCAGCATTTTTGAACGAATCTCTTGAATTAATGATTCAATGACTCACTCATAAAAACTTCACTCATTTCATTACTGGATGAATCAGCATTTTTGAATGAATCTCTTTAATGAATGATTCAATGACTCACTCATTAAGATTTCACTTGTTTTATTACTGGATGAATCAACGTTTATGAACGAATCTCTTGAATGAATGATTCAATGACTCACTCATAAAAACTTCACTCATTTCATTACTGGATGAACCAGCATTTTTGAACGAATCTCTTGAATGAATGATTCAATGACTCACTCATTAAGATTTCACTTGTTTTATTACTGGATGAATCAACGTTTTTGAACAAATCTCTTGAATGAATGATTCAATGACTCACTCTTAACAAATCTCTTAAATAAAGCTCTAATAAATAGTATAATAGTGTTTACCAAAATAATAACCGGCAGGGCAGATAAAACGTGGGAAAGACTCAAAAATAGTTAAACTAGTCCTCCTGTAAACATCAACAGTTCTCTAGCTAGGTTTGATCTGATTCTTGGCCCTGACAGTTCAGTTTTGGATCAGTATGCATGTAAACTGTCTTCACGAAGCCCTCGTCACCCTCAGTAACAGAATCCCTCTTCTGACGTCTCGGATCAGCAGCCAAATGCTCCTCTGGAAGAGTTTTCTCAGTCTTTCTCTAATCACAGGCTTGCTTGGCAACCAAAGCTCCGGGAAGCAATCAATAAAACCTTGTTACTCTAATTGTGAGATTATAATCTCGACCGCGACGTCTTCTGCATACTCAAACGGCGAGTCCATTAGAGACATTTCCCAGCTACTTTCTTCAGCCAAGAATGCAAATGCAAAGACTAACATTTACGCTGCGCTATCACATTGAGATGAACTTCAGCTGATAAAAGATGAGTAAATCGACACAGTGCTGGAGGACGGCTTAGCATGCTAATCAGAAGCAGCGCTTTCAGGCTGAGATCACGTTTAAAGGGATAGTTCACCCAAAAATAGAAATTCTGTCATTATTTTCTCACCCTCATGTCAGTCTGAACCAGTATGCTGTTACTTATTTCATACAAATTGTGCACTATATTTATGTAAAAAAAAAATGTATATATATATTGAAAGAAGTCTATTATGCTCACTTTCAGTCAGATTTTTTAATTAAAAAACTTTCAGTCAGATTTCCTAATGCTTTTGATAGGAGTCTCTTCTGCTCATCAAGGCTGCATTTATTTGATCAACAATACAGTAAAAATTGTGATATATTATTATGATTCAAAAGAACGGTTTTCTATGTGAATATATAATAAAGTGTAATTTATTCCTGTGATCGAAGCTGAATTTTCAGCATCATTACTCCAGTCTTCAGTGTCACATGATCCTTCAGAAATCACTCTAATATGATGATTTGCTGCTCGAGAAACATTTTCAGGATTCTTTGATGAATAGAATGTTCAGAATTTATTTGAAATAGAATCTTTTGTAACATTCTAAATGTCTAAACTGTCACTTTTGATCAATTTAATACGACACGAGCGTAAATAAAAAGAGAGAGAGGTTTAATTTTGGGGTGTAATATTCCTCATAACTCGCAAGTTCAGCAGAAAACGTGACGCAGAACAGAAGAAGCATTGATGTTTTCTCTTTGTAATCAATTCTCTCGCTGTATCTGTCCGTCTCTCTCACTCTCAGCTTCATTCAGCTCTCTCCTGTCTCTCTCTCTCTGGGTTTTTTCGCTCTTGTTGAGCCACTATCGATCGGTCGAGTTGGCTGGAGGTCAACCCTCGGCGGACTACACACTCTTTTGTTGGCGGCGGTTACCGTGGCGATCCTCGGTGACCCTGAACACACACAGGGCTCGTTAGGGGCCAAACGGAGACGAACTCTCCCCTACAATCAGACGGGGTCAAAGGTCGCAGGAGGACAGCTCAGTCAACGTGAATGTGAAGACTCCTGGGAAGGACACGGCGCCTGATCCCAGACCCAAACGAGTGTGTGATGGACTGGCCTTGTGTGTGGCCGTTCGGGATCAGGCCTGTTTCCATGACAGTCCTTTTCAATGGAACCTTTTCAAATGGAATCAGTTTCAAAGTAACAGCGAATAATAATAAATAAAAAAAAGAGATCAAACAGCCTCTCCTGATCTTCACATGTACAGTGGGATCTGAGAGCTTTTTGCATAATTGAATACACTTTTTGTCATTATGGTTTATATTGTCAGATTAATGAACAAAACCTCGATCATCTTGAGCTTCAATGGAAGAAGAAAATCTGAACGTCTGTACAAAGAGTCACATGATTAACATCAATATGTCTACATATGACCGATTAAAACTAATGAGTGTCAATGATCATAATAATGCAGAATCATTTATAATGTATAGTATATATTTATACGGTAACACGAAGGTCTCATTTGTTAAGATTAGTTCATGCATTAATGAACTAACATTAACTAGATGAAACCTGATTGTAAAGTGTTGCCATTTATACTTATTAAACCTTTATATTTCTATAATATTTTTTATTCCCCAAAATTTGTTTATTTCTAGATTTAAATGGTTTAAACTCATTTACTTACATTTGATGAGTCACATAAAAATATTACATAATTTATTTATTATAAATAATGCAGTCATTTAATTAAGACCTTATAATATTTATATTTCTATAATCTTTTCTTTTTTTTTTTTGTCTTAGGGATAAATTAACTCATTACTTACATTTGATTAGTCCCAAAAAATATTACATAATTTACATCATTTATGTATTACATACAAGCAGTCATTTAATCTATATAATTTATAGTATGTATTTATACTTATGACAAGACATAATATTTATATTTCTGTCATTTTTTTCCTAGGAATAAATTAACTCATCACTTACATTTGATTAGTCACATAGAAATAATGTAGAATCCTTTAACATTTAATTTTTAAAATGTACAGTACCTTTTAACACTTAAACTTAATATAACATTTATATTTCTATAATATTCTTATTTCTAAAAATTCATTTAAAAAAGTTCTAGGTTTAAATTAATTAATTTACATTTGATTAGTCATACAGAAATAATGCAGAATATTTTAATATTTATAATTTAAATAATGTATTTAATTTAAAACCTTAAAATAGTTGTATTTTTATCATATTTGTATTATATTATTTGTATATTAATTTTATATCAGAATGTTTCTTTATTTTCAGGTTTAAATGAAAAAAATCTGCTGTCAAACTTTTGAACCCAATTGACCCTTCGCTAAGACACGTAAACTGATGATCTCTTTACTACTAGTTATAGCCCGAAATAAACATAATTGAATATCAGAAGGTTTGTTATTTCCTCCGTGGAAAGACGTCAATACGCACCATCTTTCGAGTTAATTTACTAGCTCTCCTGTCTGTTTTTTTTGTCATTGCGTTATGATTGGTCAGATCGTCTGTCAATCAAACTCCCAGCGAATGGTGAATTGCATACACACAAATACACATAAACAAATAGCACTAGGATTTTCTGAAATACATTACAGAAGTAAAACATGCTGTGAAACACAGCGGTTACCTCCGTCTTTTTGCCAGTTTGTTATTAAACCATTTTAATATAATAATATAACAATTAAAAAAGAAGACACAAATATAATAATAAAAACAGCGAATGTCAAGTTGATATGTTTTCATATGCAAGACAATTAATTCAATCTTGTCAAGCTGTTTTTGCATAACTATTACTGAGCATCACTGTCGTTTGAAGAACCAAAAATAGACATTATGATCTATATTTATATACGTATATATATTAAAAATCTCTCATGAAAATCCAATAAGAGAGACGCTGTTAATAAAGAAGAAAGACATTATTAGCTAGTTGGGGTTGTTTGTCTGGCTGTGGTCTGTCTGTGTGTGTGTGTGTGTGTGTGTGTGTGTGTGTGTGTGTGTGTGTGTGTGTGTGTGTGTGTGTGTGTGTGTGTGTGTGTGTGTGTGTGTGTGTGTGTGTGTGTGTGTTACATTACAGCGTTAAAGGCAGCATCAGTCTGAACTGCCTGAGCCTGGTCAAGCGCAGTAGATCCGCAGACAGATGTCAAATAAGAGTCTCAGAGTAAACAAACCAAGACAAAAGAAGAGATTGGAGGAGCTTTATCAGATCCTCTTCAAGTTTATCCCACAGAACCAAGACTGAACCGTATACCGAATATACAGTGTGCAGAATATATTCACTATGATTTGGCCATTAATATTCCTAAAGAGCATGTTCCTGGTCTCATCCTCGAGATGTTAATATCGTTGGTCTCTAAGTCACACGAAAACCAAAAATACTACTGAACAAAAAGCCATTTTCTATGTTATTTGATTGAAAACACTATAAGATTGAACAAAAAAGCTGTAAATCCAGGCTTTCGAACACCAGGTTTGCGGGTTTTGAATCTTACCTGACTCGGGGAGAGGAACTCTTGGTTGTTCTCACTCATGTACATGTTGTCACCATCAAACTGCGGGCAGATAGAGAGAAGAAGATTAAAGTTTGATCGGTCAGACAGCTGAGATTAAGGAAGATGATTTGCATATCAGACAGAACGTGGAAAAAAGGGAAAGAACAATTCCATCAAAACCGTCAGAGAGAGACGGAGAGAGAGCCAAACACTAGTGTTCATCCTAACTAGATGTTCTGCTTCTTTTGGTTAGATTCGAATAGCATTGCAAATATTGTAATATTCATTTGCAATTCTAGATCTGAGCTTTAATGAGAATGCTGCCTTTATAACACCTTGACCTAACCAGACATGACACGACACTATAACATGTGATAAAAGTCATCTTTTTGTGCATGTCAATCAGAGTTTCTGTCCTAACCAGCCGCGATATACAACAATTCTATTTTAGAAATGGTTTATATTTCTGCAATGTCGCGGCTGGAACAACAACATACAAATTATGACAATGATAATCTCAGGTACTGATTATGTGCTTTTTTTAATGTTAAAAGCATCTAATGTGAGTTTGGATATAATTTTGAATTATCTTATAGCCGTACTGAAAGCGAAAATGGATAATTTACCTCAGAACTACTGTAAAGAAGAAATAAATTAAGAACTCAATGTGAACAAACAAGTGTATTTTATAACAGATTGTTTCAGTAATTCGGTATGTATTTTTAATAATGTTAAAATGGTGTTTTATTTATGAATTTGATTATGAACTGCAGTGCACTTGCAGAGAGACTCCGCCCACACGCTCTTCTGATTGGCTGTGATTAGGGATTAATTTGGTTGCGAGTGCAGTGGCTTGCAGAGACTCCGCCCACACGCTCTTCTGATTGGCTGTGATTAGGGATTGATTTGGTTGTGAGTGCAGTGGCTTGCAGAGAGACTCCGCCCACACGCTCTTCTGATTGGCTGTGATTAGGGATTAATTTGGTTGCGAGTGCAGTGGCTTGCAGAGACTCCGCCCACACGCTCTTCTGATTGGCCGTGATTAGGGATTGATTTGGTTGTGAGTGCAGTGGCTTGCAGAGAGACTCCGCCCACACGCTCTTCTGATTGGCTGTGATTAGGGATTAATTTGGTTGTGAGTGCAGTGGTTTGCAGAGAGACTCCGCCCACACGCTCTTCTGATTGGCTGTGATTAGGGATTAATTTGGTTGTGAGTGCAGTGGCTTGCAGAGAGACTCCGCCCACACGCTCTTCTGATTGGCTGTGATTAGGGATTAATTTGGTTGTGAGTGCAGTGGCTTGCAGAGAGACTCCGCCCACACGCTCTTCTGATTGGCTGTGATTAGGGATTAATTTGGTTGTGAGTGCAGTGGCTTGCAGAGAGACTCCGCCCACACGCTCTTCTGATTGGCTGTGATTAGGGATTAATTTGGTTGTGAGTGCAGTGGCTTGCAGAGAGACTCCGCCCACACGCTCTTCTGATTGGCTGTGATTAGGGATTGATTTGGTTGTGAGTGCAGTGGCTTGCAGAGAGACTCCGCCCACACGCTCTTCTGATTGGCTGTGATTAGGGATTGATTTGGTTGTGAGTGCAGTGGCTTGCAGAGAGACTCCGCCCACACGCTCTTCTGATTGGCCGTGATTAGGGATTGATTTGGTTGCGAGTGCAGTGGCTTGCAGAGACTCCGCCCACACGCTCTTCTGATTGGCCGTGATTAGGGATTGATTTGGTTGCGAGTGCAGTGGCTTGCAGAGAGACTCCGCCCACACGCTCTTCTGATTGGCTGTGATTAGGGATTAATTTGGTTGTGAGTGCAGTGGCTTGCAGAGACTCCGCCCACACGCTCTTCTGATTGGCCGTGATTAGGGATTGATTTGGTTGCGAGTGCAGTGGCTTGCAGAGAGACTCCGCCCACACGCTCTTCTGATTGGCTGTGATTAGGGATTAATTTGGTTGTGAGTGCAGTGGCTTGCAGAGAGACTCCGCCCACACGCTCTTCTGATTGGCCGTGATTAGGGATTGATTTGGTTGCGAGTGCAGTGGCTTGCAGAGACTCCGCCCACACGCTCTTCTGATTGGCCGTGATTAGGGATTGATTTGGTTGCGAGTGCAGTGGCTTGCAGAGAGACTCCGCCCACACGCTCTTCTGATTGGCTGTGATTAGGGATTAATTTGGTTGCGAGTGCAGTGGCTTGCAGAGACTCCGCCCACACGCTCTTCTGATTGGCCGTGATTAGGGATTGATTTGGTTGTGAGTGCAGTGGCTTGCAGAGAGACTCCGCCCACACGCTCTTCTGATTGGCTGTGATTAGGGATTAATTTGGTTGTGAGTGCAGTGGCTTGCAGAGAGACTCCGCCCACACGCTCTTCTGATTGGCTGTGATTAGGGATTAATTTGGTTGTGAGTGCAGTGGCTTGCAGAGAGACTCCGCCCACACGCTCTTCTGATTGGCTGTGATTAGGGATTAATTTGGTTGTGAGTGCAGTGGCTTGCAGAGAGACTCCGCCCACACGCTCTTCTGATTGGCTGTGATTAGGGATTGATTTGGTTGTGAGTACAGTGGCTTGCACAGAGACTCCGCCCACATGATCACCTGATTGGCTGTGATTAGGGATTGATTTGGTTGTGAGTGCAGTGGCTTGCAGAGAGACTCCGCCCACATGATCACCTGATTGGCTGTGATTAGGTGATTGATTTGGTTGCGAGTGCAGTGGCTTGCAGAGAGACTCCGCCCACACGCTCTTCTGATTTGCTGTGATTAGGGATTAATTTGGTTGTGAGTGCAGTGGCTTGCAGAGAGACTCCGCCCACACGATCTTCTGATTGGCTGTGATTAGGGATTGATTTGGTTGTGAGTGCAGTGGCTTGCAGAGAGACTCCGCCCACACGCTCTTCTGATTGGCTGTGATTAGGTATTGTTTGGGTTGTGAGTACAGTGGCTTGCACAGAGACTCCGCCCACATGATCACCTGATTGGCTGTGATTAGGGATTGATTTGGTTGTGAGTGCAGTGGCTTGCAGAGAGACTCCGCCCACATGATCACCTGATTGGCTGTGATTAGGGATTGATTTGGTTGCGAGTGCAGTGGCTTGCAGAGAGACTCCGCCCACATGATCACCTGATTGGCTGTGATTAGGGATTGATTTGGTTGCGAGTGCAGTGGCTTGCAGAGAGACTCCGCCCACATGATCACCTGATTGGCTGTGATTAGGGATTGATTTGGTTGCGAGTGCAGTGGCTTGCAGAGAGACTCCGCCCACATGATCACCTGATTGGCTGTGATTAGGGATTGATTTTGTGGCGTCTCTAAGTCACGTCACATCTGGTGTGGACAGAGAAATGTTTTGTCGCTGGAATCTTATGGATTCGCATCTGGTTAGGACACGTTGTCAGAAGGCAAAATATCGGCCATCATATTGGTTATGGACCACCATAAACTTATAATATTGACTATCATATTAGTTATCAGCTTTCACAGATTCATAAAATCTACATATGCACACACACACACACACAAAACGTATTGCACGATTGCACTGCAAGATGAATTATTAAAGATCACATTGTTATCTCAGCAAGTATTCAAACTCGACCTGAATCAAATCTCTAATACATTTCCTCACATGCTCATATTTCATTTGCAAACTACTTTTTCTACTGTCAGACTGAACAGGTGAAAACGAGACAGAAAAACCGTCCTGAAATGATGGAACAGTGTGAAAGGAAGGATATGACAGCTCGAAAGAGAGAATTTAAAACCCGACCACAATTGCCCTGCAGCTTGTGTCCTCAGATTGAAAGGTTGAGAACAAACACGTCGCTCCTGCCTTGGTGAATCTGAGGTCAATTACTCATAACTTATGTTTTAATGCATGCGAAGATGAGCAGGACGAGCAAACGCTGAGGAGCACACGGAGCATCTCAGAAGCTCTGACAGCTGTCGAATATAAGAGGAGGGAGAAGAACGTACAATATAAAAAGTATACATTATAAAAAGGCTAATCTGAGGAGTGCAGAAATAATTATTTTAATCAAAGAAATTAAAGAAATAAAGGACTCAATTAACTTGCTAATCGCTTCTTTCATTCTTTTAATTTACGTCTTAATGTTTTCATAATCACTCGTTAGACAAAACCAAATTGGAAAAACCAAGCGACGCTCATATTTAGACAACAGTTATAAGACAAACAAGCCAAAACAAAAAATAGTTACGCACACAGGCAGTGCGTCAATGTGGTGTTTGCTAAAACCACACAACTCAATATGATACCAGAAACTCAACGGACAGCTCTGAAAAGTCGATAGTATGTACTATATGCACAATATATCACTGAACAAACAGTTTCAGAAATCTGATAGTGTGTGTTTCATAGATTTATATGATCATCAGCACTAAGTAGGGTGCGTGCATCCCTACTAAATGAACAAAAGCCCCACTTTAACTTCATGACAGTGTTTTTTCACTCTAAAGAATGCCGGGTTACTTCAACCCAAATTTGGGTCAAATATGGACACATACAAAATAAAAATGTATACGTTACATATAAAAATGTAATAAAAAAATGTACAGTTGAAAGTGAAAGTTGAAGTTGGGTTAAATTACATTTTTAACCCAATTTGGGTTTGTCCACATTTTACCCAATTTTGGGTTAAAACAACCCAGCATTGTTTAGAGTGTTGACAATGTTTCACATCATGTATTGCATGCATCGGTAAATGCGCCAGAGAAATGTAACACTATAGAATCAGAGTTTCTCTCTTTCTTTCTAGGCTTCCTCATCCATCTCTCTCTCTCTCTCTCTCTCTCTCTCTCTCTCTCTCTCTCTCTCTCTCTCTCTCTCTCTCTCTCTCTCTCTCTCTCTCTCCTCACAGAGAAATGTGATATTATACAGCCGTCCAACATCAAGCATAATGACAAACCCGTCCAACAGCTGATGGGGGTCGTAGAGCATTTCTAATGTGAACACCCCCCACCCCCACACGCATATTATATGTATATGAGTGTGTGTGTGTGAGTTAAACATTCATCATGCATTCATATATTCTATACAGCAAACTGCAGCATCAATAATACAGCATTGTAGCATCCCATTGCACACACACACACACACACACACACACACACACACACACACTACTAAAGGCAGCACTGATAGTTTTGTTTATCGTCGTCTTCTAGAAATGCACTAGGATATCTCCCCCCCCCCCCCCCCCCAGTCTTCTAATTAAGATGCAAATATATCCAAATGCACTATAGACATCTTCACAAATTACACCCTTTCACAGTGTGTGTGTGTGTGTGTGTGTGTGTGAGAGAGAGAGAGTGTGGGGGTGGTGTGAAGTTATAATGGAAGATTAAAAGATTTCCCCCCTTTATCTGCAGACTTTATTACATTCAGACACGTGTGCACAGAAATATATACACACTAGCATTCAAAAGTTTGGGGTCAGTAAGATTTTATATATTTTTTGAAAGAAATGAATACTTGTATTCATCAAGGATGCATTAAATCGATCAAAAGTGACAGCAAAGGCATTTATAATGTTACAAAAGATTATATTTCAAATAAATGCTGTTCTTTTGGAACTGTGTCTTCTTTGTTTCCACAAAGATATGAAGCAGCGCGACTGTTTTCAACTGATAATATTCATAAACGTTTCTTCAGCAGAAAATCATCATATTAGAGTGATTTCTGAAGGATCACGTGACACTGAAGACTGGAGAAAATTCACCTTTACATCACAGGAATAAATTATATTTTAAAATATACTCTAATAGAAAACAGAGATTTTGACCTGTAATAATATTTCACAATTTTACTGTATTTTATGGTACTTCTGATCAAATATATGCAACCTTGGTGCGCACGAAACAGCTTTTCACACACTACAGTAAGCACAGTTTCTACTCAAATTCAATAGTTTCACTTCCCAGACGAACGCTATCACTCAGGAGACTCGAGTAATATTTGAGTTCATATTGAGATCTTCTGATTATGATAATACAGTTCATACAGTTTTATATATCACACCCTTCCGTTCAAGGCCAGTTCCTGTAGAAAGAGCCATGACCACAAACACAGAGATGAACATCAGCGAACACCTGTGAGCGTGTGGATAGAGTTCAAAACATACTGAAATACACACACACACACACACACACACACGTTTCCCAAATAATATCTGCTCTGCATAAATACAGGTGTTTAGTGTTTTCTATTAAAGCAGCGATCGAAAGATCTCGCTTGCGTTTCATTACCTGCAACTTCATCCTTATTATTATTATTATACTGTAAAATAGTTTTATTTTTAGTGTTCTAATTGCATATTGTTTCTTCTTGTGTATTGACCCTGTTATGTATTGTTGCGTACTGTATTGTGTATTATTCTTACTAGCTATTGTCTCTTATAGTATATTCTCTTATATATTCAGTGTCTGCATTTCATTGTTTCTTATGAGCCTCTTCTTTCCTGAGACAAAATGATGCTTTCATTGTATTAAAGTGCAGATGAAAATTAAGATCTTTTGCATCTGATAGCGTACACAATTAACAATGCAAACATAAGTATGCTTCATTGTTGTCACATGACTAGGTTCACACAGAAGGAGTCAAGAAAGCGATTGTGATTGATTTCACGTCTGGAAACAGAAGGTCAAGCGCATTGCATTGTGGGATACAGTATCTCACGCAGTGTGTTCTTTTGTATACTGCACGTTTTGACAAATGTCATCCGATGCATGTGAAACATTAGCATAGTGCGCGCGCGGTATACATACTACAGGAGGAGTATGACTATATTATTCCCGTCCTGCTCTCTCGGCACGTCTGCCACGCCAGGCTTTGCTATTACCCATCTAATTGCACATTCGGCAGTGACAAGAGCTCATTAGTGCTTAATTACACACGTGTTATTTAGTACAAACATCTCCATTTGGGGCCCTTTTGCCGTGTAATTGTTCTGCGGGGACGGCCGTTGAGATGGAGGGCACGTCGAGTGATTCGTGCCGAGTACGAGAGGCTGGAAGTAGGTCATGTGCCATAGCAATAAACAAGGAAAACTGCAATAAAATAATATAGTCACACACACACACACACACACACACACACACAAATGCACTCATGCCGAAGCCAGTAATATCCAAAGCTCATGCAATATTTACTGTGCACTAATGGCAGAGAGAAAGAGACTGTTTTGCATCTGAATTTCGGAGAAAGCTGCAGACCGCATGAAAACTACTGGGCTCTGTGTAAGTTTGTTGTTTGCATCTTAGAAATTTGACTGTGAGTCTGAGATCGACTGGACAATGGGTCCAGAAGTATGAGAACACAATGAAAATCTGGGATTTTGTTCATTTGAAGAGGATCATTTATTTTTTTTATCATTATTTTTGTTTAAATATATCCCTTGAGGTTCACTTATAACGTTAATAAAACTAAAAAAAAAATGTTCAAGCTTGATTCTGAGCCTCTGTCAGTTTTTAAGGCGCGGCTCCTTTAAGGCTGTCAGTAAACAGACACTGTTGTGATTGGCTAACATCACTGCATAGGGAACAGTGTCAACACACACTCGCTGTTTGAAAACATGATCCATATAAAACCGTCATTTACAGACAGAGCATTATTATCTGTTAAGTGCCTGAACACCAGTGGGCGGGGCCTATGGTGTGATGATGAATAACTATTGGTCGATGTCTTGCTCTGGAGGCGGGCATATGCAAATGTATTTGCATGTGCGACGTGACAGATCCTCCAATATCCAGACGAGCCGGTTATGGAGCTTGATTAAATAAATGCTTCGTTTATTATGAGGATGTTTTTAGCTCTGAAACTTGCAGGATGTTTTAATGGTACAAAGAAAGACCTCATTTATGTCGAAAGATCAAGGAAAATTTGATTGCTCATGTCATGACCCCGGTAAACCCGGAAATTAAGTTTTAGGATTTTGGAAAATATATAATAATGTAAGGTTTTAGAAGTATAAATATATACTACACTGTAAAAAAAAAAAAAAAAAATCAATTTAAAAGCTCGAGTTAAGTTGCTAATTACTTTATTTAAGTATAATCAAACTGGCTGTTTATTAAAGTTATTTCATTAAACTGACATTGAACATTTTTATTTTTGCAACATAAGGTGACCTTTGAGTCAAATCTCGTATAACTTATAATTATTTGTTTTGATTATTTTAATTTCTTTTATGTAAAGCACTTTGAATTACCATTGTGTATGAAATGTGCTATATAAATAAACTTGCCTTGCCTTGCCTATAAAAGTAGAAATTGCTCAAAATAATTATTTTGATGAGTTCAAGTAATGTAAAAATATTTTTTCAAGACTAATTGATCATATCTTTTTTTTTTTTTAATATTCAATATTAAAAAGATTCTGGACTATTTCTGACTATATATTTGATAGAAATAGAAGTATTGTAAGGTTTTGTAAGTGTAAATGTATACTATAAACTATAAATATTAAAAGATGCTGCATTATTGTGACCAATGATTCTCATTTACTTATATTTAGTTAGTCACATATAGGGTGTCGTTGATCATGTGACTCTTTCTACAAACAGTCAGATTTTCTTTTTCCATTGAAGCTCAAGATGCTCATCTCAAATCTTTCTGATCATCAGCGTTTGTTCATAAAGCTACAGCGTATTTTGAGACATTCTTGAATGCGTGTTTATTTTTGACTCAAATTACAAGATATAATCTGTAGTGAAACAGAAATAAGCATTTATAATAAGCAGAAGCATTTTCACATGCAGCCTTGAACTTCTGAAGTTTTTAAACATGATGCAATAATGCAATAAGCAGTGCAAAGAGGAGTTTAACCGTGGTAAAATCACTTTAAATGCACAAATTAGTGTATTTGAGCTTTGAAAAATTACGGCAACAGTAATATGATTTAAAAAACAGTTCATTTAATAGGTAAAACTACTATTAATAATCATCAGGAAATCATTCTTGCCACAAATATAATAGTTCATTAGTCTGGCTGTAGATGACAAGCCACAAAGAAACTTTACACCAGCATTTAAACGCAGCTCATCCAATCAGAAATGTAATTTTGAATGCAAATTATAAATCATTCCGGATGCTGATTGGTCAATACAGTTAAAACACACATATGACGTGAAACAGCATGACCTCTTAAAGATTGCTTAAAGGTGCTATATGTATTTTTTTATGTGATGTTTCAAATTGCAACCAATTTTTACAAGAGCGCTCGTGTGCGATCTCGAGAGCGAGCATTCACTACCGGCCACACTGAGACTTTCAACACACCGGAGAAAGCATCACACAACATGCTGGAAACTCATGTAAACTCCCACTGCAACTTTACAATAATAGACTATTTTTATCAGCTTGACGTTGAACTAATGCTCCATGCTCGTACCATGATAACGTTACATTGACTGCATTTAGCCGACATGTGGTGTTTCACTAACTATTCGTGTATCTTTCACAATCAGCAATGTCAACATAGGTGAATGTATAATATGATAACGAAAACGGTAAGTGAACTAGACTGAACAATTTCAGTGTAACAGTAAGATTGTAGGAAGTAACATTACTGTACTGAACGTGTCTGGAAATGTGTATTATAACCAATATGATAGTAGTGGGATGAGTGACGTTAGATCTAATACAGAAAATAAAAGTTACATCCTAAAGCACCTACTTTTTGTAATCCTGGAACAGTCTTTTGTATTCATTTCATGTCTCATATGTTGTAGTTTACCTTGCCATTTCATTACAGTTTACCATTATTTATTTTAGCATATCTGAAAACTTGTAATTTATCACAATAAAAATAGCGGAGGTCTCTCCATAATTCAAACGCTCTGCCGATGTTGATCCGTGTTTTCATAAGTCGATCGGATTCACGTTTGGCCTGACGAGCTTCAGCAGATACATTTTTGTTTTGTTTTTTATATTTATGTGGAGTTTGTGTTGGAGTGTGTGTTGTGCTGGAGTGTGTGTTGTGCTGGAGGCAGGAGTGTTTGGTGTTATCAGACTCCATGTCGTCAGCTGCAGTGCCGTCGCATAGACTGTATATAAAGGTGAGAGGCTCGGGAGCGCGCGTGCACGTCACATCCGATGGATTTCACATAGAAATAGGAATACTGGCCTTCAGAGGTAATAGCAAAACCCGACAAGTGGATCATTGTAATGTGTGATTACAACCCCTTCACACACAGGCAATAAAAAAAGGATTCATTTTAGAAGAAAAGTTACATATAGCACCTTTAATTAAACGGCTAAATTCACAGTGCAATTTGATTCAGTTTAGTACATTGCTCCTGACCTCAGTTACTGTAATCTGGCAAGCGGCGCGCTCGTCCAGGCCAACTTGGACCCAACCATTCAAACAATCCAGTTGTTGCCAGAACAGCGTTCAGGATCCGAGAGAACAGCGGGGAATGACGGGAGCTATACCGGCGCTCGTCTCCTCTCCGGAGAATGAATAATATTCTGGCAGTGCCGAATCTAATAGGCGCTCTCTCTTAGATATTCAGCTGAGAATGGCACTTATGAAATATTAATATCATACAAAAAATATGGCAACTCCAGCGCACTCCATCTCTCAAACTCCAGCGTAATTGACTATGCAAGTCTCTCCAAATCAGGCAGAGGGAGAAAGAAAGGAAAAACAGAAAGCAAGAATATGTCAGAGTCTCGCAAATGAGGAAGAATTAAATGTGCAGATGTGACAAGCGGACGATGGATCTGATGATTACACAGACGCATACGCAGAACCCAATTAAACATCGCGTGTCACGCAACGCCAAACCACGCTAATTGGACGTGTTTACAAATTCAAATAAATTAAACCATTAATATCAAACACTTGAACCGCAAATGGACCACGACGGGAATGCATTCAAATAAAAACTCGTTGTTTATTCCTGTGTGAAGTGTTTCAGCCTCCTCAACCAATTTAACATGTAAACAAACCAATACGCAGAAATGTGTTTCAGTGCAGATGTGTGTGAGTGAGCGTTTAAAGAGCCACGCCTCCATGTTCCCTGATTGCCTAATCATATACCAGTCTTAAAGTGCCACAACACACTCGCCAGCTCCAGCTGTGACCGTAAGTGTGTGTGTGTGGCCTTGTTTCATTCTCATTTACAGCTCACGTCCTAAACACACACAAACTCAATAGCTTGCTTTAAAAAAAGGCCTGTTTTAGGTCTGAAAGTTCATATACACACGCCTTTATGACTTACAGTACTTCCTTATACAGTAATTGATCAATATATGTATATATCAAATAAATTAACGAATCATACATTTTCTGTTTTAATATACTTTAAAGTGTAATTTATTCCTTTGATCTAAGCTGAATTTTCAGCATCATTACTCCAGTCTTCAGCGTCACATGATCCTTCAGAAATCACTCTAATATGATGATTTATTATCAATATTGGAAACGCTTGTGATGCGTAATATATTTCTTTATTACCTGTGATACTTTTTTCAGGATTGTTTGATGAATAAAAAACAGCATTTATTTAAAATAGAAATATTGGTGTAACAATTTACACTACTTTTTGAAAAGTAAAAAAAAAAAGTGATAGTAAAGATATCCATTTTTAGAAAAGATTTATATTTTGAATACTTGAAAGCATGTTAGAATATGATATTTTTGGTTAATATGTTTTGCCTGCACATGTGGTTTTAGTTGCATCAGCGTTTTTTTAGAATAACATACACTCATGAATCATGCACAATAAAATGAGAGATGTATTGAGAGTAGTGTATGTAATCCGGGTCCAATCAGATTTCTCGTTGTCTTTATATAAGAAAAGTGGGTGTTTTGGTTTTTAATAGCTATTATGCATTGATTCTGGGACGCCCATACATCTGTATCACAGTCCGGGATTACAGAGATGAGAACTCGACTTGAAAACACACACAAATTAGCATCAATTGATACCGTGAGTTCGCAGGTCCGGACGACATCAGCGCCGTTCCCTGGATTCACAACATCAGAACATTACATTAGCGCATTAGCATTACATTAGCGCATTAGCATTACATTAGCGCATATTTAGCAGATGAGGAAAATGTGAGATCTCATTTGTGTAATCCTGTCGTCTTCAGACGGTTTAGTGTCGTCACCTCGCTGTGTGTTCAACATTTAACTTACAGATGAAATGCCACCAAATGAGGGAAACCAAAGAAAACTCATAATGAGATTAATCAAAAGCTGCTATCAAAAGTTTTTAAAAAACCTCAATATGAACTCAAACATCTCTCAACAAATGAACTGAGCTGCTATAAATGTTTGTTTTATGGTTCTATACACTTACTGTAGGCAACTATTGGCTCTTATTTGATATATGAACGAGCAACCCTGAGCAATAACTCTTGCCTACTCTTTTCTCTTATGAAAAATCATAACTGAGATCTCGTGAATATC